>NC_071575.1:43476268-43706268 GCF_024509145.1 Vidua macroura | reverse complement strand
AGACTGGTAGAATTGAGAGCTGTTGCTTTGATTCAGGCAAGGTCTGTATGGCTGACCTGTGCCAGGCAGGAGTTTGTAAGCAGGTGTCAGATGAGCAGATGTCATGTTTGTGTCTGCTGTCTTTGGTGCAAATACCTCTCCACCGCACCTTCAGATAAACAACCACTTTCCTGCTTCTGCAAAGTCACAACCTGACTGCTGACTGAGGTGAGAACCAAACCTGGCCTTAAAGAGTCTGCACTAAATACGGAACTAATTAAGGTTTCTCTGGAAAACAGAGTCATTTAAAGCTCTGTTGTATTTGCTGTTATCTCATAGATTTATGGACTGAATAATTTTCCATGGTGACTGAGAGGGCAAAATATTTACAAATGGCAAAATGTGATTTTAGAGATACAGAAAATAAGGGATTCTAATAGTTTAGGAAATAGAGGATGGAATAATGGAATTACAAATGGAGAAAATGAGGTGGAGAGCACTCTTTGGAGGGAAGCTGTGGAAGTCCCTTTACTTGGGATTGCTATCTTACAAGGAAAGCAGTTTTCCATGTGAGCAGCGTAACGTTACAGGGATGTGGGGTGCAGAGCAGGACCTTTCCCTGCCAGAGTGTTTCTGTTGCAGGTGCTTTGCAGAGCTTGGCACAGCTCATGCTGCAGCCGCTGGCTGCAAACCTGCCCTGGTTTCCTGGGGCATTTCCCAGGTGAGGAACGGGGCCCAGTGCCCATGACTGACTGGCAGCCTGTGGTGGAGAGCTGTGGTCTGCGCTATGGATTTGTGTGCAGGCATTGCTTCACTGGGAAGTACTTCCTGGCTCACTGCTCCAGGGGAGTGCCCCAGTTCAGAACATAGGTGCCATTAGGCAAAAATTACCTTGGTGAGGTGTAACTGCACTTCCTGCAGTGTCATGGCTCAGCTCCATGTCATCTATTTTTTTTATGCTTGTTAGCATAATAGTAATATGGGGGAGTTTGATGCAGAGTTGTTGTCTGCATCAATTAATTCTTCACAGCTCCAAGTTTGTGACAAACCCAGTTTGTGAAAGCTCATTGAGGGGAGGGAAGAACTGGCAACACACGTTTCATATTACACAATACACAGTATACGACCCTTACAGATGTTTTTGAAAACAGGTAATTGCAAAATTTCTTTTAATATGTATTTTCTTTATTATAGATTACTTTAGTGTTACCACTGCCCATTACAACTGATGGAAAATGTTCTGTTCTCTCCAGTGAGCATCATCTCACTGGAGCACAGTCATAAAGAATCTTTGTTGTGGCTTGGCTCTACAGCATCTTCTTGAAGATGAGTATAAATTTCTTTGGAGAAAAAAAACCAAAGCAAAACTATATTACTCTGATTACAGATTAGTTGTATTTTTTAAATGAGGAATTCTCTTGTATGTACAGTTACATTTCCTTCCTTCAAAATGTTTTGCAGCATAGTAAGGATGCTGAAAGCATCTCTTGCGGAAGTAAACATTATTCCTCAGTCATCAGCCCTCACAGTAACACAACACTTTGTTGGCCTGTGGTCTAACTGCACTGAAAGCTATTGCAGCACCCTTGCCTGGAAGGAGGAAATGTGCTGCAGTTGATCACCTCTAGATGAGCTCTTTTTTCCATTACTTTATGCTCAGCTGTGCTTGATGATGCAGTTCCTGGTGTTCCTTGCATAGAGCGTGATGGCAGGGCAGAACTGCACAGCCATTGGTGTTAATTACTGCCTGCCTACCTGCAGTTTGGGGCAAAGCTCATTCTGGATTTGAATCATTTTATTACTACTAAAAACACACTCTTCTCATTTTTTCTTGCTAGTTTCAAACTTCTAAGGGGGGGTGACCTGGAGGGAGAAGCCCCAGAGGTGTGAGTTCAATTCCCGTTACAGCCCAAGATCTGCTGACATGCAACAGCTGTGGTGGACATGCGTACTCATCCCATTGCGCTTCCTCCCTCCTCTGCCTTTTCTACCAGGTAGTTACTGGGCTGTTGGACATTCCTTGCATGAGTGGGTGCAGAGAGCTCCATGGCTGATGTCCCTTGGCTTGCTGGATCAGGGGATGTGTGTGCAGGCTGCAGAGGCAGCAAGCTGAGGGAGCCAAAAGGTTGCTCAGTGTCCTGTGTGGCAGAGGCTGTACCTGCAGCAGGTGGGGCTGCAGCTCTGCAGGGGCAGAGTAGCTGCCTGGAGCTGGTTTTGGTTCATTAATTTCTTCCCTCCTCACCAAATTTCAATTAATGCAAAATTAGCACAGTGGTTCCCCTAAGGGAATGAATGTGGGGGATTTCACAGAGGGGCTTGAATTCATGAATCATTTTCAAGTGGCAGACAATTCAAGGTTGACTCTAATGAGTAAAGTTATCGCCAGTTTGTGATGGGATGGCAGTATCTTCTTAAGTTACCACTACTTCAAAGCCATCTTGGTTTTAGAAGCCTGCTGTTTTTCACCTGTTTGTATCAGAATCATCCCTTGGGTCTTGGCTTCTCCCTGTCTGTGGTAAGATAACCATACCTTTGAAAAAAACTGATTTACTGCAGGTGAATCAAAATGCAATATTAAAGTAACAAAATTCTCATAAAGGTGAATCATCTCATAAAGGCTGTCTTGTGCTCTCATGTTGGGTGGCTCTTGGACAGCTGTTCTAAGGTGGATTTGTCTGCAAACTGCAATCTTGAGTAGGTAGGTTTTGTTCTTAGGGGGTTTTGAGCCTGCATGTCCACAAGAAAGTTGTTGTCCTGGCCAACAGCAAACTTTTCTTTTACACCAATATCTGGTTGTCCTGACCTTTGGACAGGACATTCTGTGTTTTTATTGTTTACAACAGAGTTACGTGGTGAATCACAAGGTACAAAACACATTCTCTAGGACAGGGGCTTACACCCTCATTCGTTTTCCTGCTGGCCTTAGTGGGCTCCTGTGAAATTTGAGGCAACTGACCTGCTACTAAACTCGTAGTTGACCCACAGCACATCAAAGATGGAATCCCTCACCCCAACCCACATAACTGCAGTGCCTGCACTGTATGGGGTGTGTGCTGTATTTCTCGAGTACCAAGTATGGCTCTATTGTTATTAGAAATATTTGTTTAAATAGTCCTCTAGGAAAAGCCCTGCGATTCCAGCTTCAGGCCTTGACACAAGTCCATGTGTAAGCTACATTCCTAGTCCTCAAACTCCTGAATTTTTGTAAAAGGCTCTGGAATTTACAGTGAACTCTGACTTCCATGAGTTATTTTCTGTCATAATGCTTGCTACAGCACCAAAGGATCAAGAAATGCCTGGCTATTTTTGAATGATGCTCCTTATAATACTCAGTGGGTTTTAAATTTCTTCAAAACTTTAGGACTAATTATGTGACAACCTGCTGCCAAAATTTCATGTTTGGTTCCTGCAGTAGTTTGTGCTGGATTACTCTCTGGCTTTGAATATTTATCATGTGTAATGGGCATTGACTTTTTTGCTGTCAGCCCCTGTACTTACTGCACAGTGCAAGACAATGAGGATCAGGTTGAGCTTTATTGTTGGTGGATGAGTCTGGGAGTTGTGAGTGATATTGGAAGAGTCAAGTTAAAGTCAAGTTCCAGATCCCAGCCTGTTCTTTTCCAGAGCTTCATCTCCTTCTATACAAGTAGTTACTTGTGCTCTTGGTGGTTTTCTTATTAACCTAGTGATTAGTACATAATTAGTACTCTTCAATTACTGAAATTGGTGATACACTTTATTGTCCTTACTGTCATCTCTACTGTTTATCAATTATTGATCAATGTGACTATTGTAAGGTATAGTAATAATGAAAAATGTTGCCAACATAGCTCCTTAACTGTAACTCTCAAACCTGTGCAAACCTTACCTATGGAGCTACCTCATGAGGGTACAGTGGAAGTAACTCTTGGAAGCAAAGGGATGCCTGGAATTTTGATCCCAAGGCAAGCCAGCTCTCCTGCACTAAAATCCCCCGAGGGTATTTCAGTGAAGCTGCTCCCTGCTTAGGTGGCACTTGTGTGTAGGGCACGCCCAGGGTTTGCATCCTGCCTGCCCTATTTGCTTCCCACAGCAACATTCAACTCCTCGATGTTTCACAAGTCCCAGGGTGAATGGACTCTTTGCCACCTGCGTTTGCTTTTTCTAGCTTGGAGCACCTGCAGACTGGCAAGGCAGGGTAAAGACTAACTTAAATGAGATGTAAAGGAGGGGGTGGCCAGACAACACTTGACAAGATAAGTGCATGTGCACAGAAGGAACAGGAGCTACCTTGCTTTCCAAACCACACCACTTGAGCCAGAGTCATTTAAAACCAAACACTGCCAGCTGAGAGAAAAGAATTTATTAGAAACTGTTAAACACTACACAAAACTAAATTTTAGAGTATTTTTTCAGTAGACAGCACTCCAGCCTACATACACAGTACTGTGGACTTTGGACAGCCACCGTGCTGGTAAAGATATATCTTCAGGATGAGACATTCAAGCAGCATGCACAGTGAGAAAGGGGAAGAGGTGCAAGGAAAACACTTTTCATTTGCATAAGTTCACAGAAGGTACACTTTTGTAATTGTTTCCCACAGGGTAGTTTGGATTGAAGGAATACCACTACCCTGGAGGCAGCAAGGGGGCTCAGCTCCCCACCTCTGCCCTCAGTGCTGGTGCATGTTGGGATGTTTCAGTAGAGGGTGTTTCAGTAAATAGAAATACACCTTTCATCCTACTGGAACACAACCAGGACTCCGAGGTTGCCGTACTCCCCTCCTTATGTAGCTGCATCAGCAGAGACCTCGCTGCTTTTCAGGAGAAACAGGAGCAGAGTCTACAGATTAAGGCAATGCATTTCTTTAATTCATCATAGAAATTGTAACAAACTGCATATTTTCTGATAAATTCTGAAGTATTTAATTGTAAAAAATAAAGTTACTGATCACATGCTACTCTATTTGGTATTCTTTATTAGGTTTTGAAATACAGTGGAGCATCACTATAGTCACTGGCCCAACAACGTGGCAGCCAGTGACAGCTTCTCTTCCATCCAGGAGCTGCAAAACAAAAAAATAATGACCCCCTCCCTTCTCCCAGTTCAAATCCTCCCTTGTTTCTTCCCACCTCCCCCAATTTCCACCTCTCTTCCAAAAGAGGAAAAAAAACCCTTGAAACACTTAGGTGACTCCTGAAAGGAGCTTTATAGCAAGGCTCAACTGTATAGACTAGAAAAAGATATAAAAAGTGATTAAAATCCAAAATTCAGAGAAGAAAAATGTAATAAAGTATGCATGGCGTGATAAACCAGGATACATATAGCAATTTGCTACATTTTTCAAAAAGTGCTAACCAATTTTAGATTAAAATAATTCAAGAGATCTTACAAATTGGTATCGTAATGTAAAACTGAGTATAATGAAAAGCCTAAAACCTGACTTGACTGTAGAAAATGTATTATATCTGTTTCTAATTTACATAGCATTTGTATTTAGGCACACAAAAATAAATATAGACAGACAGTCAAATGCTTCATTAAGTCTGCAGAAAGTTATAGTTAAAACCAAGCAATCAACTGTTGTTACAAACATGTTTTCACACCTCTCTCTACACCACAAGTGTGTACACAGGGTGGATATCCCTTATATCATCTCTCAGGCTTCTGCAAAAGTTACTTGAAAGGTGAGACTGTTTTCTACCAAAAACAGGTAACTACTGGCAACAAAGAGATAATTCCTCAGAAAACTCAACTGATACCTTCTGTTAAAATGTTTTATTCCTGCTTCTGGGCCAGGAGGCTTTGGGCTGGAGCGGAAGCCAGGCTGATGCAACACCAAAGGCTGTTACGGCACAACAGGACTGGAGGGTTAGTGACAAGATTTTAATAGCACTGTGTAAGAGTAAGGGAACAAATCAGAGTAAGGCTCCTTTGGGAAGGATCTCAAGCTGTTCTTTTGCTAAGGAGCACATGGTGATCTCAGTATTCCAGCAACCCTCCCTGCTGCTGCCTCAGTAAAACTGGTTTTACCTGAGGTGTAAGCTTTCCCCAGGCACGTTCAGTGACCCGACAGCTGTTTTTAGAATGCTTGTGGTACCTCATCCTCTCTCCTGTGCTCAGGGAAGCAGGAAGACACTTGGCTTCCAGTGGCATGGGCTCACCAATTCCAGTCTGGAAATCATGCCACAATCCCTAATTAATGGAGAAAAGTATTATGCAGCTGAGATTGGCACAACTGGCAGTCTCTGGTCAACTGAGAACCTAACAGTAAATTCCAGCTTTCTTGATTTTACTTGAAGAAGAAACTTTTCTGTTTCTGAACATCTAACTTTGGTACACTAATTTCCTGCTAGCCTAAGGGCATAACCTAAACTGAGGTTATCAGTGTGTGGTGATTGAGGGCTTTCAACACATAAAAATTATTCAAGTTATCCCACTATCTTGAAACAAATTGAAAAACATCACAAACAATACCAAGCAGCATAATTTTTATTTGGTGTTACAACAGCTGTGCAGCACCCATGCTTTTGGGCACCACATTTTACTGTTTGACTTTTCTTTTTGAAATCTAAACAGTTGTGTTCAGACAACTCTATGTGCTTTTTTAATATACACATTTTAACCCCTGCATTCAGCCTGTCCAGTTAACACTAGAAATATTTGTCAAGGCAATTAATGGTTTCATCTTTGCTATAATTAGGGAGCAATCAAAAGAAAAATTTTACTTTAATCTGACTGATCACATGTACTGTACATACCTTTTCCAAACCCAACATACTCGACGTTTCTAAGTTAATGCACTCTCTTATTCAAGTCAAAATGCTGTACATCTAAGTATCCACACAACCGTATATACCTAATGATTCTTCTTTACACCTTTATTCTTTTTAGAAATCTGTTTTTAAAAAGGAATAAAGAAGTTGCCCTGCAGATCTATATTTCTTTAGAACAAAACATTATACACTACCTTGAAAAATAGTTTTATCAAAACCAAATTCAAATCACTGTCATGTACAATTTTCAGTTAACAGTTCTCATTGAAATTGCACTTTGCAGATAGAATGAAACTACAAAATGAAAACATATTCTATTTCCTTTCACAAGAGACTGCCTCTTCAGGATTTTTCTTCCGTGAATGCTTGTATTTGTCTACATATGCTTTCACTAGATTTGCCACTTTTGCAGAATTAACTTCTCCGCTCTTGCTATGACAAACCTGCAACAGTTTAAAGAACAAAAATGTTTGAAATATTTCCACTGATTTGCCGCAGTCCCACATTATTCATTTATTTCCCGACCCTTTTGATTCTTCCATCCCAGGCAAAACATATTTTAAAACTCCTAATACTTTCCAATTGCTTCCCAAATACTTCTGAATTCCCATTCAAGTCTTCCACACAATAACCAGGTTCTGTTCTGAGAAGCCAAAGAAAGCTCTTGTGGATGGAGAAAGAAGAAAGGTATTTTTGCTTCTCCCTCTTAGCCCTTTCCAGCAACTATGAGCTGTTCCCACAAAAACGAGAAACCCACCCCAAAGCTTGCCCCAAGGTGAAATGTGTGCAGCTTGGATTACTGGACCAACTTACTTTATCTACAGCTTTCCGCACAATTTCTTTGTATTCCTCCTTAGTGATATCTTTGTTTTGGTAGAAAGGTTTAATCGCAAGCTTGACCTCTTGTGCTGCTTTTTCTTGAATTAACAATTTCTGAAGAGAAAACAAACTTGAGTGTTTTATTTCACTGCCTATGTATCTTTATCAGTCACAAGATAAAACTTAATAGGAAAAAGGTTGCTACAGAAGATTAGAAAACCACCCCTCCAAACCACATTTTAGCTGTCATGGGAGCTGCCTGTGCTCTGCTAAGCACAGAACATTTTCCCACAGCAATTCAAGTAATATTTATAATAGTGCTGCTTTAAAGAAGACTCCATTAAAAAGAGTCAGAAGCTAATCTGTGCCCTATGGCTGCCACAAAAATATTACATACATGGTGGTATCAAGTATATTACACTGAGGGGTTATTGTCATAATTTGCTATTTTTTTAGTACACCAGAATGCATTTATATAAAAATTAAATTTTATATGTTTTAATGTAAATATATAAACAGTGTATATAAAATATATGCTGAACTTTGAACTTGCCTGGTCCTTCTTCGAGCTATCTGCACTGGCTTCCACTGTTACACTTGCTTTGTTTTCTCCCAGTTTTACAGCTGCATTAGAGCTCTTCATGTGACCTGATGACGTTGCATTACCTGAATTTGGTCCCTGAACTGTTCCCATGTTTCCCAGGACTGCTGCTGGAGCAGGCAAAGCTGTAGCACTCATGCTGTTACTTACATGAGAAGCATTTGGAATACCCTGTTTTAAAAAGTTATCAGTAGTTAATACATTATTTTTCTATATGGCAGTGTGCCTTTCTAGGAGTCTCAGCTGCCCTAGAACGAGCACAAATACTTTATGCTTTGATTCATTACCTAATTTCCACACTGCCCATTATTATGGAAGGTACATACATTACATTAGATCTATTCAAAGAAAAAAACATAAAGAAAATCTTGAAAAGTAAAGCATCTTCCATGTCACCACAATGGCTGCCATTTTCTAGCTCTGATCCCAGTAATAGAATACCCTGCAAACAGGCACAGAGTGTGTTAGTACAGGGGAAAGGAAGTTTATGGCTGCAGAATCAATGTGATTTACAAAACAGGGTTGTGATAAGTAACCATTTTCTAAAAAAAATCAGCACCTAAACACGCATGCAAAAGGTACCACCCAAAGCCACACTTGCATTCCTGAATCATAATGATGCTGCTTAGAAAACATATATTTTCATGTTTGTTATCAGCTTGAACTTGCAGAGATGAAATGCTGGCTGAAGTACCAGGATCTGTTTTTCAGGAAAAGCCATTTTCTGGCCATTTCCAAACATCACCAAAAGGCACTGTACATACTTTGGAAGTGAGAAATTAAGTAGCTCTCAGACTCCAGATAGAGGCCATTTTTAGCAAAAGCCCAGAACATCCTCCTGACATGTTTCTGGCAGGCTACACTAAACACTGCTTTTTTGCAGGTCACCACCATTACTCCTCACACATCTGCATTTATCTAGATGGAAAATAATGAAACAGGAATCTGAGCTCTTTGGAAAGGACATAGAAATAGAGCTATTATAATCAGCATGCTAACGCTCACCAGTGTGCTGTCTTCATTTTCCTTTCAACAGGAAGGACAGATGGTGTCCTGCAGTATTCAGTCATTTCTGTTGTGCTACCACTGAGGGGTTGTTGAATGAAAGCTCAAAGAAAAAGCAGCAGCAGCTGCAAGAGCATTCAGGTTCATGGACACCAGTCCACAAAAGCAGGTAAGAGCAAAAAGTGTAACATGGGCTTTTCAACAGGTAACTGTGTTTTGCAGCAATTCACTGTCTTTACAGAAACATACTTATTGCTGCACTAAATACTCATTTCAGAGGTTTGAAGCCTATGTTCTGACTTCTTACATTTTTGTAGGTTAAATCATCTGGATTTCCAACTGTGAAAATATTTTAATTAAGACAGAAGGCATTAATTAAATCAACAAGAAATCTACCAGCATTTTAGTTCTAGCAGTGCCTTGCTGGTTTACTTTGAAGTGTATTAAGTTATTTCATATGGCCTGTAACCCCACTCAGTATTTCCCACAGCACTCAACTCTCCTTGTTCTAAGTTAATGACTATAAACAGATGACAAAAGTGAAAAGTAAGAACAATGTAGGCCATTTATCAGTTCACTTCAGATCTTTAGAGATGATACATCAAAACAGAGGGTTAGAAATCGTTTGCTCACTTTTTCAACCTGGAATGTAGGGGAAAATGGTTTAGGTTAGAACAGGCAGCAGCAAAAGAAAAGCACAAACCCCAGTCATCTCCTGAAGAGCCCTCTACTTATCATAAATGCAGCACTACATCTTCTTGCAGGGCCATGGGCTCTCCTCCAAGTTGTTCATATTCTTTTCCTTGATACAAAAGCTCCTAATATAAACAGCCAGCTACAGGAGGAGCTCACATACATAAGAGTTGTTTTAAAGGTATCTTGAGAGTCATAAAAAGATGGTGTGACCTGCCCTAAGCATGGCAGAGTCTTTTTGAAACTGGAGAAATAAAGTGGGAGTTAGGTCTCAAACAGGGCATGCAAACCAGGAGAATCAGATAAGCAGGTAAAAAATCAAAGAGGCCTCAGAAATTGTTAATAAAAAGGCTCAAAAGATTAAACAGAATAAAAAATGTGTGTGGGGGGAAGCCACTGAGATGGTGACAGCTGGAGAATGGAAGTGTGGAACAATGGGTGCCATGCACTACTTGGCAAATTTCCTCTGCTGATAGACCCCCATGGGATGAGAACTGCAACACAGAAGTTAGATCACGTCCTACATGCTGCTGAAATGGTATTCAAGCATTTCCTAAAATGCTTAAAAATCAGGTTTGAAAGGGGAAAATTTAGTTTTGGAAGCAGGTCACTTCTAACACAAAAAAGATAATGGACAACACTGATGAAATTTTTCAGTATTCCATTACCACAGAAACCTGGTTATGATGTTGTATGCTGTTATTTTTTTAAAAGCTACAACCCATATGCTCATGGATGCTTCCACTTCAAATTTGGTGCAGGGTGGAAGAAAACAGGCAAGAGAGAAAGAAACTGCAAGTATTCAAGATAAAGAATCCTTAACTGGTATTATTTCACAACTGTTCTTGCCATGGCTTCTGATAAAGCATACCTGCAATTGTTTTCCATCTTGCTGTGAAGCAATGTAGTTGACTTGTTGAGATGGTGGGGGTGGAGGTGGAGGCGGAGGTAATCCCTGAGAAATATTCGTGGGAGCAGCTACCTGTATGAGAGGCACTCCAGCAGGGAGATGCATGGGCATTGGAGGGTGCATGTTGAAAGGATTTCGTTGCATATTCATCAAGGGAGGATGGACACCCACTGGATATGGGAAGATATTCACAGGTTGGTGCTGTGCATTCACTTGTGGCATTACATTCATTTGTTGCTGCATCATATTTATTGGTAACTGAGAACCATCATTTTGCTGGTTGCCTTGGTCTTTGAGGTTTGGATCTGCCAAAACAAAAACCAGACAGTATATCAAAAAGAAATTCTGTACTTCATAAAGCAAAATGGGAGCCAGGTGTCTAAACTCTTAATTAAGGATGGATTATCAAAAAGCTTTCTATATTCTGAGTATTTTCAAGATACTGCACAGCACTCACCACCACATATGCCATGAAACCAAATGCTAGTTTCCAAGTTTAAAAAGTTCAGGTTACTAAGAAAGCCTGCATTTTTGTTTCCTCTACTTGTTCCCATACCAAATCCAATAAATTATTTCATCACAATGACACTGAAATTTTTCACCAAAGAGCAGGAAGACAACATAATTTACCCAGTAAATTTACCTTCTGCAATTGCAGAAGGTTAGTCACACATTACTACATCAGCAAGTCTCTGCTCCTGATTCACACACGCTCACTGTAAAGTTCTGGTAATTACAGAAATACTCTGCTGGGATTGTTCACACTGAGCACTAAGTCATCCTCAAACTATTTAAGAGATATTCATATTCGGAAAGAGTTGTTCAAAAACCCCATAATGATACAACAGGCAAAACCTAGAAGTAAAAATAACCTCTTGGGGTAGCAGGTAGTACTTCTTAAATAAATTACTTTCATATCCCATCTTGTCTTCAACAGAAGCCAAAAACTTAAAACCTAGACACAAGCAGCAAGCCTTCCAGAAGTCAATAAATTAGTTTGGAGAAATGATTGATAGGCTGCAATTTAGATGTCCTTCCTTAGAATCCCTTCCTTGAGGAACCCTGTCATCTAATTCACAGGGATCGCAATCTAAGGCCTTGCATGTCAGCCCAAATCCTCATTTTTAAAGATAATGCGATAACAGAATCACTGAGGTTGGAAGGGACCTATTGAGACTCCCTGGTCCAGCCTCCCTGCTCAAGCAGGGTCAGCAAAAGCAGACTGCCCCGGAGGACCATGTCATGATGGCAACCTAGCCTGTTTTATTCAGCTATCAGAGATTGTTGTACTATTCTCAGCTTCTAATAGTGAATAACAGCATGACTGTTCAGATGCAGAGTCCTTAAACCTGAACCAAGAAGCCATCAAAATACAAGAAATCACCAAACTCCACCTTTACCCCTCCATATTGCAAAAAGGGTATGGATTCACCTCAAATAATTTTTTAAAGAACTTATCAGCAGATCAGATCACAGGACAATGTGACAGGATTTTGCTCAGCTACTGCATCTGTGACTAAGCTATTATACTTCAAAACCACTAATACCTTGTTCAGGTGTCTCCTCTTCTTGTCTCATTCCCCATCCAGACTGTGGGCTTGATGAATTGCGTCCCCTTCTCGAATAATAATTCTGCACATCAGCAGGTAAAGTCTTCCTCACAGCCCAGCTGGATGCAGATGTCCACCCAGACCTGTCAGCAGGTGTATCGAACGAATACTCTTGTTCATTCTTACGCTTGCATGGCTGTTGTTCTGAGAACCTTGAAGCTTCATTTCCAGAACAATCTGAGTTCCCTGAGAGAGGTTTTCTGTTTTGCCAGTGACCTTCACTCTGGTCTCCACACATGAAACCACTTCGGCCACGGCCACCTCGGCCACGCTGACCCCTCCCTCGATTCGGAATCCAACCCGAACCAAAGTTTTTATTCCAAAGCTGTCCTGCATTATCATGCCTGCCCTCTTCCCAATGTGGTTTCTCTCTCTCTCTGTTCCTGACTTCAGGAACAGAGTTTATCCTCTCCATTACCCAGTCTGGACAGTCATTCCTCTGCTTATCTGAAGAACACTGATCATCACTGCTTTTTTCTGTATTATTGTCCTTCTCTTTTTTAAGATTTTCATTCTGTTTCTCTTGATCACTTCTTCTGTGTCGTTCATTTCCTCTGGGACTTCTCCAGCTGTCATTTGCCCATCTCTCTTTCCATCGAGGTGAATGACTTTCCCTCTCATTTCTAGTGAATGAGGAACCTTTATTTCTAGTCCTAGATCGTGATCTTGATCTAGAGCGTGACTGTGACCTAGACCACCTCCTGTTTCTTCTTTCTCTACCACGATCTCTTCTTTGATTATCTCTATCACTGCTTCGAGACCTAGATTTTCGCCTTGGAGATGAATCCTTAGTTCGTGATCGAGAAGATGATCTCCTGCTTTCCCTGACAGCTTCCCTTTTGGGAGATCGAGATGGTGTTTTTTTCTCATCTCTGAGTGTGTCCCTCTTTGGAGAACAAGATAAGGATCTTCTTCCCTCCTTCACAATTACCTTCTTGGGTGATCGTGAGCTCCTGTCTCCAGTTGTCTCCCTTTTAGGGGATGGTGATTGAGATTTCCTGCCCTCTCTCCCAGAAGGAGACCAAGTTGTCGATGGAGAGTGAAATCTAGATCTTCTAGTTCGAGCCTTTTTCTCTTTTTTGAGCTCTGGCTGGCACTCTCTTGCTTGAGGAACAGTTTCATCTTTTTCATCAGAAGCAGATACAGAGTTTCCCATGTCACACTGTAAGGAGTTCACTTCTCCTTGCACTGTACTTTCAGGTGGTAGCAACTGCTCAATCTTAGGTTCATTCTGGTCACTGCAAAATGAGTCACAGTCCATTGGTATCATTTCATTGTTATCTTCACCAAAATGTTTATGTTCAGCATTTACTGGGGGTGACTCTGAAGTTCCACCCTCTTCACTTTCTGAAATGTTCTCTTTTAAGGGCTGTTCTGATATACTGTCCATAGAAATACTGTGTATTAATGCATCTGGTTCTTCATCTTGAACAGGTTTCATATTTGCACAGTCTACTGCTGTTTTTAGTTCAGTCTCAGAATTATCTGTTTCCATGGCTTCAGGATGCTCAGGCAATTCACTTCTGGGGCTCTCCAATGGCTGATCTTTTCCCAGAGGTTCCAAATGTTCCAACAATTCATTTTCTGGACTAGCTATGGGTTGATCTACTTCTGTCAAAGTTTCTATGTTCTCCATTAATTCTTTTGGAGGGCTACATGATGTCTGATCTACTTTTTCAGAAGTTGTATGGTCACATACATCATCTTTGGGACTAGCGACTGTTTCCAGTTGTTCAAGAGTATTTTCACAATTGTCCTGACTGGCAAGATCTGCATTTTTTTCAGTAACATCTTTTACTTTAAATTCCTGACTTTCACTTCCTAAAGTTAGTACTGGGGGTTCTTGGCGAGAAAAACTAACATCTGCATTGCCTGAAGTGTCTTCATCTCTGTCACATTCTTCTATAGTTTCCTCAATTTCTGCATGCTCACTACAGCTTTCCAATCCATTAGCAGATTCTGTTTCTACATTATTCTTCTGTGGGAGGCCTGCATTATTGCTTTCATTATCTAACTGGTGGTCTTTATCTAAAGTTAAGACTGCTTCAGGCTCAGCAATGTCATCATCTTCCACTGAGCCACAGGGTGATTTTTCAGAACGTGTAGAACTTCTCAGTTTCTTTTTAACTGCAGGTGTTTGTTGTTTAACTCCTCTTTTAGACTTGCGTTTTGGAGGAGCATTCTCTGCTTCTGAATGAGTTTTATTCAGAGATGGGTTATTGCTTTCAGGGGCACTGCAAGCAGAACTGCTTGATCGAGGGGAGCTGCGAGACTGAGTCAGAGCCTCGTTTTTGCTATTTCGTGCAGACCTTCTTGTAGGAGTAGTAGCAACTGATTTCCTCCTACTTCCTCTAGTACCAGATGAACCAGAAGCTTCCTTTTTCTCTTCTCCTTCTTGAGTACATGCAACAGCATATCCTTTGCCTAAGGATTCTAATAAAAACAGAAGACATTAAGATTTGATAATAACCATTTATCTGAACATATTTAAGAACATAAAAGGGCCTTCTGCAGCATAACAGATATATCAAGAGATAATCAAATAATACAATTTAAGATTTAGTATGTAATATTGCCACAGCTTTTTTTTCTTTTTTAAATGAAAACTGGTTGTTTTAAAGAACAGAAACAAGGTAAAGTGACACATCAGACATACGAACACACAGTTTAGAAGCAGTGCTGGCATGGCTACATGGACAGTGATAGCATGCACAGTGAAACTGTTTTTTGTTATTTTGAAATGGCTGCTCAAAGCTCAAAGCTTCAGCTGTTAGAAAAGTAATGAATTAACCACACAGCAGTGTTAGCATGTATCAGTTCCTGTCACACTATAACACAGGCTTGTTTATAGTGAAGTGCAGTACTAGAGAAAGGGACGTTTTCCAGTGGCCATCAGTGGATGATCACTTGCACAGCAGTTGATCAGACACAGCAATGACAGTGCACACCTGTTCACCAGTTATAGGGCAAATTGAACTTAAACTCTGCCACAAGATACCCGAGGTGCCAGCAGCACCTACAGTGTGCAGCCTACAGTGCATCAAAAAAAGGAATGACTAAGGCCCACCTAGCAAGCAGCTCAGCTCTTATGTTGATACCGCACTAATTTATTTTATGCCATCTACCATTCAACAAAAGTCTTGGTAGGGAAGCTAAGGGTTATATTCACTGCACAGGGAAGACTGCACTGTCAGCTATGAAAGCTTCTGGTGGACAGCTCAGGAATTAAAGATTAATGATAATTAAGTAAATATACTTGAATGTAATACCTCAGAACTAAATTAATTTCTGGGGATGTCTGTTAATTTGTTTCATACTTTGTGTAGATTTCAGGAAGCAGCAAGGATGTGGTGTTAAAATGAATTCTTTCACAGCTTCAATTTCATACACAAACAGTGCAAACTAAGAAAGATTAATTAATTGCTATGGATTTTGCAATAAATCTCTCACATCACAAACATGTGATTTTAACTCTGTACATTATTTCCCATGCTTTTGCTACAGTAAAATATTTGGCTAATGTATTCACAAACATATTTTAGAAAAGTAAGATTGGAATAAGAAAACTAAGTAACTGCAAAAAAGCCTCTTTCTACCACTTACTACTTTATCAGCAGAACAAAAAAACCTATCACTGTATTAAATGCAAACGATAATCTCAAGAGAATGAATTTCATAACCATCTTGCTAGCTTTTAAAAGAGCACAGGACTACAATCACATCCTCTGACCTTCCTTGCAAACACACAATAATTTGCCCATTAAAAAAAAATGTACTGGTTCTGGATTTTGCATGTCCAATGATCAAATAATCACTTGAGAAAATGAAAACCAACATCAACTGTATAGAAGGTACCATGTATTTAAAAGAAAATAACACGATGGTAAAGAACTTCCAGAGAAATTTCAGGTGACTGACACTATTTCGGGTATCTACTATAACAGTCTCACCAATCATTTTGTTACGGAAGTGACTTTACAGTGGTTAAGCAGCACTTACTCAGCAACAGGTGGCTGTCTCAGACTAAATATGTCTTCAATAGCCTTTCCTGGCTATTACAATAGTCAGGAAATCAAGTCAGATGTTATATGATATTTCAAATTTTAATATCTGTGATAATTTTCTTCAAGGGAGAAGAAATCATCTTGCAATAATAAAGAAAATCCCAGCAGAACACAAGTGGAATGTGGGAATTTGGACAGAATTAAAAGGTGAGCTATTTTTCTAGTACATTCAAAATCTATATGTGAAGCACAAACCCTTTTTTAGCATGCTTGTAAAATTTTAACAGAAAACCTTCACAAGCTTTGGACTTGGACCAAATAAAAGGCATTTTAGCTCACTGACTCTTTATTGAAAAATATTTTAATCACACAAAAACTTCATAATGCCAGCATAAATCCTAGTGGTATTTGTAGATTCACTAAAGCATTTTCAGGTCAAGTTAGTAAAACAGCCTATTTAATGGTAACAGACTACTAAAACTGCAGCAGCTACATGGATGATTCAGAACTACAGTTATATGGTCATCATTGATATTTGTATGCCTCCTTGTAACCCTGGAAGCCAGTGTCAGCTGTTACTGTGATGCAAAACTACACTTTAGGTGAGACCAAAAGTTGAGAGAAGCATAAAAAGAAAATAAAAAATGCTTATGCATTGTGTTTCAGGCACAATTTAGTAAGAAATGAAAGAGCCAATTTGCGTTTTTTTAGAAATGCATTTATTTTCTTCATTCTCCTTTTCCCCACCTTTTTAAAAAGTCTGTGTCCTTTTATATTTTTTTTTTTTTTTTGCTGTGCATCTCTAACAATATAATATCCAGAATAGGTTTCTCTTTATCTTTGACTTTATCTTTTCTTATGTATGTCGTCCTTTTACTCAGATGTTATATAAAAACTAAATGGGGTAGGAACACTCACTCAATGTGAGTAAATGTGACTAAAATCCTCAAGGGACATCTTCATATCCACCATCCCCTTGTTTTACTAGGAAATATTAAGACTCTTACTTCCTGCATGCTCCTTATCAATAGAACATATTTAAATAAAATGTGAAGATGACTTAAAACTCTGAATCTTAAAACGCTGTAGTATGTTGGCACTAATCTTAAAATTCAATCTTTGTCCACAGTACAAGTATCAAAATTCTAATCAAGACAACTGACAAGATTCTTTTCTAAACATAATTTTTAATGCTTCTGGTGCATCCTTAACAAAAAAGCTTGACAATAGAAGTGGAAAAGTAGACAGGGAATTCAAGAGGTACAAGCTAACAAGTATATTTCTAGAAGCAAAATGGTTAAGGCTCAGTTACATTGCACTGCCAAACATCAAAGACCTGAGGAAGCAACCTATCGATTTTTCACTGGGAAATGTGGAGGTGAAATACATACCTTTAAAAAGAATAAAGAATATGAATGCAACTTTTTCATGATCCTTCTACTACTTAATTCCTTCCAGCAATTTATTTCTACACAATTTTCATAAGCCAGGAGACCCAAATCTGTTCTATCTCTTTGCCTACTAGACAAGTGAAAGTGGTGTGATTCTCAATTCAAAGAAGGTATTAACTCAAGCCTTATAAAATAGGACTCCTTTGTTTCCACTTCTTTGAACTTGTGCAGCTTTTTGGAAGCAAAACTACATTCTTGCTGAGTATGGCGACAGAGGCTGTTAAAGTAACTGGAGGAAGACAGTTCCTTCCATGTCTTGTCTTCTGCTGCTTTCATGACAGACCATGGAGCTCCAGTTCTTTTGCAAGGTTTTGCCCTGTAGAGTTTCTAAGCAAACTGAAAGAGATTCATACACTTCACTGCTTCATGTTCTTCTCTGCTAGAAAGGTTTGTTCCTCACACTGCACAGTATGCCTCTGAAATATGCCATTCATAATGCATCAAAATAAGACTTATCCTCGAACAATAGGAAATGAAGAAAGAAGAGCATGAATGGAAGAAATGTTGCAATTAGAAATTGAATTAAGTTACATAAATACACATTAATTTAATCTTCAAAAGAATAAGTTATACCAGCTTTGGGGTGGATAATTCATGTTCTGTATTCCAATTTCAGAAATTACGTAGCTGACTTTGAAATTGTACCAAAGTGCATCGAAACAATTTTTTTTCCTCATTAAGTGTAACTAACTCTGTTTGATTTCTGATAATCATATTTTAACAATACTCCACATGAGCTATAAAGAAAACTTACAAAAAAAAAGTTTACCAAAGTTTTCCAAAGGCCTGATATTTGTTGGAAGAACTCTTCCAGCCACTGCAGAAGAAGTGAGAAGAAAGGTCTCAGCTTCAGCTCCGTAAGATATTAAAGGAACACTGCAAAGTAAAAGCAAAAGCAGTAACATTAGTTGTTTTAGCTGTTTGCAGCAAGTCTTGGAAACAATGCACAAAACCAAAACACATTAGGCAACTACAATCCTTTTAACTTCAACAGAGCTGGACAGAAACACAAAGCTGACAGTGAACAAAATTTTCCTTGTCATATTTAATTTCAGATTAATTTTACTGCCTAATCTATTAAAACTGTTAGAACAAGATATGTTATGTTAAAGCAATATACATCTGGCTTTCTTTAAAGTCAAATATAGAACAGTAATAGCCCAGTCCAAAGTAGTAGGTTATAGCATTGGAAATAAGGGTCTGAGTGCTGATTTAGAACTTCAGCAGAACAACAACCTTTTCTGCAGAAAAATGAGAAATAGTCTACATGAGAATTTAGAAAATACTCCTTTTATTTTTTTCTTCAAACAAAAAAAATATATATATTTATTCAGACTCCCTCAGAAAACCTTGGGCAAAAACAGAGTTTAGTTAGAGATACAATTTTTGCATTATCGCTGAGTTGGAATGAAACTTCTCCTAATAAAATGTACATGTAATAGATTTATTATTTTAATCCTAGATGCAATTTTTTATTATAATTTTAAAATTCTTCACTTGCAATTTTAACTTAATCTTTTTTTTTATACCAAAAAGAGCAAAGAGATATGAAATGAAATTAAGATCATAGAACTAATTTCTTATTGTGTTATTTTAAAATCCGTTCTTTTTATGGTTCTGCTTTATACTCACAAAAATATCCTTAGGGCATGCTTTAACACACATCTGCTCTCTGACAAAAAAATCCATAGAATTATTTTATGTTCTCTGTTTCACTTGATACAACTTCTGTTAGCTCTTTTTAGATGCAAACAGGATTTTTTTATAAATGGTTGCAGAAAAAGTGATAGAACCAAGCCATGAAAATAGTGTAGTGTGGGAAATCAGAATCAGACTGATGTTAAAGCAAGCATAGTCTGATATCTAGAGACAAAAATAATTTTAAAAGCTCATTGAATATTACCTTCCAAATAGAAAATACATTCAAACTCACACTTCTGTGAAAAGGTGACATATTAAGATGCACAAGTCAGTGGAGTTACTATGCTTGTCACAAGTACCAGAAAAGTATTAAGACATGCAGAAAAGAATCTATTGACATAAAAACACCAAGCAGCAAATACACAAAAAATGAACAAGTTAAATGCAAACACTATGTAGTCTCATGAAAATTATATTCTATCTAAAGACCAATTTGAATTAATCAAACTCCAAACTGGAAGTATGAAGATCCACTATGAATCCAAAACACAGACCTTTCAACTCTAGCAATCAGAGATGAACAGGACAATTCCAGTTCTTGTCTCTTCTGTCTGATCCCTGAATTGACTTCTGTGAATTCTGTACTGAAAGACAAATTTCATACAAGGAGTTATAAAAAGTAACTTTGTACTATGATAATTTTGCATTCCAGTAACTGCTCCTACCAAGGACTCTAGTTTAACTATATTAGAACTTTCAACAGTCATGATTAAACTATGCATTGATTATTGCTTAGAGGAAAAACATAGTCTCAGCAAACATAAAAGAAGTCCTAAATAAATAAAGCAGATGGAATAGAAAACAGGAGATGAAATGTGTCTGCTGGAGAGTTGAAGGATGGAGAAACTTCACATCCTTGACAAATAAATTCTGTTGTATGCATGGCAAAAAGTTCATTTTTAGAGACTGTCAAAAACATACAGACATAGTACTTATTTTTTTTTTTTTAATTAGGCCATATAATCCTAATAATTATTTTAGACTGTTCTTTTTCTTACATCTATTCAATGAACAATTTATTTATACATCCATTCTTAAGTATTAGACTTAATTAAGTATTTTGCTTAACACAAAATTGCTTCATGGATGTTTAAAGTATTCCTCTTGGAATCAAAGAACAACAAAGAAGATTGTTTCTGATACAAACCAGGGTATTTACCATTAACTTTCTTGGTAACTGCTGTTGTAGTAACAGGGCTAAGCCTTTCCTATCCAAGGCTTCAATTCAGCAAAGAATTAAAAATGAACTAAATGTAAAACTCTTGTTAAATCAATGAGATTAAAATACTCAAGTGTGTGCTTCTCATGCTGAACACATGACAGAAATTGGGGTGTGCCCTTAACAGTACTCATATTAAAATGTTTGTGTTTATCCTTTAACTGCTCTTCATCAATGAATAAATACTCTGCCAATCTTCAAAATATTTCAAGGAAGTATATATACAGGTAAGAGCAGAAGGAACTTCAGAATCTACAATACAGTTACCCATCAATTTATATGAAGCACTAGTACACACTAACCAGCCATTTCTACAGCTAAAAAAGGATTCTTCACTGCTATCACCAGCCAGAAGTGTGCTGAAGAAATTAGTTCTGATGCGCTCATTCCAGCAGGTCTGTCTTCTGGGCTACACAAAAAATAAATTATGAATTAAAGACACCCAAAATAAAATAATTAACACTAAATACATGAAGATGCATTGAAATTAAATTAGGTCAGCAAGACTTTAGTTCATAAAAAGCAGACACCATAATAGCTCCATAGGTATATGTAGATATTTGCAGTTACAGTGAACAAATTTTCTCTATTCAGTGTCCAAGTTTTCAACAACTGATCTTTGCAGATAAACTTCATATTTTATATAAAGCAAAATCTTTAATACTTCACACAGACATTATGAATAAATAAGCCTGATCTTCATTATTGCACAATTCTGCTACCTAATGCATCACAGTAAATACAGTTCAAGCACCTTCACACCCCTGCACAGCAATTCACCAAATGTTTTGTTTCAAGTAACAAGAAAACCTAATGAGGGTAGCTGGGATTCACCTTTGCCCTCAGGTAGGATTAGAGAATATGAAATTTGTCTGGTGTGTCTAGTTACTGGGCCCTACAGAGGCACAACACTCAGAACCCACTTTGTACTTCAAACGATACTACCACCAACACCACTTTATGCTGCTAACAAGGCCCAGCCATGCTCTGTGTGCTGGCCCATTGCCATTTGCAGGCATGCAGGGAGCTCTGCTGCTGGGCACTGCATTGCCTGCAGGGGAAAAAGCAAACCCCAACAACAAACCATCAATAGTCCTCCAGATACTCTTCCCACAATAATATATACCTACATTGATCCATTTTTGTCATAGCACCTTAAGGGCTCATACCACCTCAAATCTGACTAAAACTTTCCTGTTCATTCCCTAGTACTGGTATTTTAGAACAAGAGTTTAGAATACTCCCGTAATTTTAATTCAGAAAAATGAGAAATAAACTTTGCAGTGGGATGTACAAGAATACATGTCTCAATATGCAGTTATTATCTGTATGTTCCATCAAACTTTGGCACACAGAGCTGCTTCTGCAGGGAAAATGCCCTATTTTATCAGTGTACAAATTTTAAGTTTTGCCTAAAAACTGTTTGGTTTAAGTTTTATTCTAAGAATAATATAAATTTTTAATATTAACCTTTCTCCCTCCAATTAAAAGAACTATCCAGATGTTCCACAAATATCCTTATGAAGTAGTTGCTAGCACATCATGGCTTTCTTTTAAACTTTGAACATTTCTTGCATAATTAAGTCCTGTGCTTCCTCCTGAAGGTTTTTAATGGTTCTACTTTTGTTTATGCACCTTTTTTTTTGCTACAGGTACTATTTGAGACATTAATGCTACTAAACACTTCACCAAATCAGTAAAACTAAAAATGAAAGCATTCCCCAGCCATGAAATCACGTTAGTGGCTGATCTAAGCCATATCTTTCCAGTTCAAAACCCCCTTAATGCAGTGAAAGGTACTTGAAGTTTACAGGGCAACAGAACCCAAATTTCCAAATACCTGACTTAGAAGGGGCAAACTGGAGCTAACAATATCCCTGACAACTATGGTGTAATGAGCACCAAACGGAAGTTACAGTTCAGGCCATCAGCTGCTGAAAATATGCAGGATGTGCCCCATACTACATGAAACAAAGCAGTAGCCAGAACAGGGACTTGAACAAAGCTTTTCCTCCAAATATTCAAACTTCAAGTAAGACAGAATGATGGCAAATGATGGCATTTGCACTGCAGAATTAAATTTATCATGCACGTGCATTTACAGGTACAACTAACTATGAGTAAGAAAGCACTGATCAAAAACTTGTGTCTCAGAGACACAAAGTATTTTTGAAAGGAGGGATGGTAGAAACCAAATGAGAGCCTTTACAGCTCCTTATAAATCTGGCATCTGGTGATCCTGTGTTTATAGGCTAATATTTATGAATGAGAAACCTCGAAACAGAAACCCTTCTTGACAGAAATCTCACATTTAAAAAAAACCCAACCTGACGCAAACCATAATGTCTATGTCAGACCCACATAAGTTACTTAGTTGACTACGTCTATATATTTTATTGAAAATAATGAAAACCTTCATATAATGGAGCTTGGCTGACAGCTTGTACATAAAACCATCTTCCTTTGGATGAAAGGAGATGGATGAAAACAGGGTTCAGGATCTTATAACATAATAGCCTAATCTAAATGAAAATATTTACCACCACAAAACTAAATGTAATCTGAGAAAGAAGCTCATATAACCTGACACTATATTCTAATTACTTCAAGACAAAAAGAGACAAAATAAAAAAGTTTGAATCATACCAAAATTAACAAATAGAAGTTAACCCTAAAAATAAGCAGGAAGGTAGTCTTAAAAATGCTCTAATAAAAGAAAGCATTTACAAATGTTTCCTTATCAGAACCAACCTTGTTTATCTTCACAGAGAAAGCTTTCTTGTTTTGTTTGTCATGCAAAATATTACCTGTGGAACAAGGAACAAAATTTTGATCTTAACTTTAGCATATTAGTTCTTGATTGTTCATCAAAATCATTAATGCAATGGGAAATTAACAAAATGTGTATTTTGAGTGCATTTACAATGTTTACATGCAAACTGAGTAAAATGAAAATGCACACACCTTCACAATAGCTTTTTAGATACCAAGCAGTTTTTACCTCTTCAGATAATTTCTTCATTTCCTAAGTTATGAATAGACTTATCAAACAACTTTTATTGAATAAGCCCCTGAGAACCACAACCCCAAAACACAGCTAAGTGTTGCTTGTGTTTGAACTCTCAAAAAAAAAAACTTCTGTGAATAAAAGCTAGTCATTAGCTGTTCTCCATCTGCCTGATGCAGAAAATTACTTGAGGCTGAAACCACATCCATTTGAGTTGTGACTGAAATTGAAGAGGCAGTTTTCCGGTAATATAAAAACAGGAGTTTCATATACAGCAATTCTGCTCTAGAAGTTCCACATTTCTATTACTTGGAATTTGAGTTTCATATACAACGTAAGCAATTTTAAAAAATTAAATTGGCTCATCAAGAAAAGATATTCTAGAATTCCTTAATAAAACACAGCAATTCTGGCAAATACCAACTTACTGTATTTTTTCTTCACAATTCTGCTTAGTTTTATTGTTTCTGGCCCTCTGTCTGGACATACAGCTCTTCTGCAAGATCAAAAAAATACATTAAAAAAGCAGTTTGTAGGCATCCAAACAAAATCCTCTCCTGTTTGAAGGTATTTTTATTTTGTGCACATAACCCAAGTTCTAACTGCTATTAAAACCTGAACTTGCATCATGAATATCATCTTTTGTATAGCAAAAGCCATAGTGCTTCTAATAGCTTAGATAGAAAAAAAAACCAATTTACACAAAAGTTAATATCCTGTATTAAATCAGAATGCTCTGTTTTGTTTGATTTCAACATTTGATGGCAACATGTGAAAGATGTTATAACCTGCTTCCTTTTAAGAATCAGTCAGTGTTGATTCAGAATGGTGAATCTTACTTTCTTATGAGTTAAAAAAGGTAATTTACCTCCAGTTATCTTTGCTGTAATGAAGTCTGCT
This sequence comes from Vidua macroura, assembly GCF_024509145.1. Classification (NCBI taxonomy): domain Eukaryota; kingdom Metazoa; phylum Chordata; class Aves; order Passeriformes; family Viduidae; genus Vidua; species Vidua macroura. The sequence continues at coordinate 43,681,614 of NC_071575.1, read as the reverse complement.
TCACATCAAACTTCAAGAACTCTGTATTTTTCATACATTCCATTAAACACTGACTTTAGATAAGCACTATTTAGCAAAATTCATCTGTAAAATCCTGAGTTTCCCCTTATACAACGCAGCAAATGTTACAAGATAAAGTTAACCAAAACAGAAACGTTATTTCCATATAACAACAGACATGTTCCCTCTCCAGCTTATTAGAATAAAATCAGTTCTGGACTACAACTATGTTTTACAGAAGAGGAACATCACCAGTGCTTATGATAACATGCAAGAAAAGTGGATGTTTGTTTAGAGAAACAAAGAAAAACATTTATATTGTTAGAATTTGATGTAGCCACACTTCAAATGAATGTAAAATTTGTCAGAATTACTTGAAAAATGCAACTTTCACAGAGCTCAATGCAAGAAATACATTGCCCTTTACTTCTTCCTTGCTATTTTAACTATTTAAGTGGGAATCACAGCAATGATAAAAGTAAAATTAAACTACCACTTGTGAAAACTAACATATTTTAAAAGAAAAATAATTTACAAAATTTTCAGGCTGTACATGTTAAATGAATTGATTTTATTTCTTTTGAGTATTCCAATTCAAATGCTTGAAATTACAAGGCTGACCAACCTCACAAAACTTCTCATCTTCACATGGCTGTAAGTTTCCTTACTGCAGGCACAGTTTTCCTCTTCTTCCTTCCTCCTTAGCTGTTTTGTAACCTGAACCTGTGTTGTAAAATAGAATCAATTCAATCTAGAATGTCATGACACTTGGGCTTTAAATTCATACGAAGTCTCTTTAGGTCTGTACAGAAATTTAACTCAAACAGAAGGACTAGAAAACACTTCAAATCTTACTTCTTTTGAAGTAGATATGACTTTGACTTAACAGTTTGGAGATTTTTTTTCATTTGTTTTTCATAAAATAGAAAAAACCTACACCTTGATATGCTCTTGACAATGCCCGAGATGCTTACTAAGTTCACAGGTTGAAAAAAGCCCTGAACATTCTGATTGCCATGGCAAGTGTCTCCGAGCTATGCACTAGTTTCCATTAAGAATCTATAAGCTAAGTTTTTTAAAACTAAGTTGGTTGTTCAGAATACACAAGACTCACCTTGGGAAAATGGTGAACTACCACTCAACTTAATATGCTTCTTCATAATTAAAACACACGCAGTTTTCCTCTAGAGTAAAATAACTTCACAACACTGAAGTTTTTTTTCACATCTCAAAAACACTGAGAGCAATACAACTTATTTTACAATGTGAAGTTATTTCAACGGCTACATTGCAATTGTTTGCATTAGAAACTTTATTTCCTCATCCCCAAAATCTGGCTTTTTATGCAACCTCCTAACATATTAGCATTCTAATTCTGAATATCACAAAGAGAAAGTTGCCAGTCTCCTGATAGCACCACTGATGATGCTGACCACTGTGTCTATATATCTTGGTACACATTCCATCTATTCCTATGGCTCCAGTGGCTCTTCTTTGTCTCTGCCCGCCTGTTTACACTGCAATTCTGTGAACAGACATCCTTTCAAACTGTATTTTGATACAGTCTTTACACTTTTCCAAATGTAAATTTCAGTTTATCCCAGTTCAATTACTTCCTTGATCCTTCAGAAATAAAGAAGACAAAATACGCAAGCATGGTTTCCTATGAGAAGGAAGCATCTCTAGTTGCCAGCATGGCTCCTTTACAGGTGAATGCCTGGGCCTCCAGAAGTACAAGAAATGAGTAATGGAAGCCTGTTTTCTAAATATCACGAAGTGCAAGACCAGCAGCTTATGAACTACTTATAAGCATAATTTCATCACAACATTTCCAAATTGTACATGGAATTATCAGCATCTTTCTATATGCATATTCAAGATCAACTATCAGAAGAGGTTTCTTCCTACTTGATAAACTAGTCTCCAGATCAGTATTTTTAAGAAGAATTCAGAACTGAAAAATATTCAGATTTTGGTTGAACAACGTTTAACATTAACTGATTCCTACTGCCTTTATGTATTTTTGTCTGGGAATTGGAGGCTGTGAACACAGAAGATTCACCTCAACTGAAAAAAAAAAAAAGGCAACCTTGTAGGATAATTAGTATAGCAGCTGTTACAAAACCTAGTTTAAAAAACACTTTGAGACCAATTACTATACTTCTATTCTTGGATATATCATGAATGCTCAAGGATATTAAAAAATAGCAACAGAAGCTTTGTGGTTATTATTACTATGGTAAATACTTGCTCTGAAAAAATAATTCCTTGCTTCAAATATGTAATAGAAACAGTAATTACTTTGTTAGGAAAGCTTATTTAACACAACACATTTCATTTTACATGAATAAAAGGCAGCAGCATAACTTGGACGTTCCTACAAGGGAAGTTATTTAAGAAAATAAGTCTGGAACATACCTTTATCTGCTTATCCAATGCATCCAGTCTGCACACTGCTTGAAATGGTCTGCGATCAATAGGACATGAAGCCTGTGTCTGAAAATTTATTTTTCTTATTACAAACTTGGTAATAAGCTAAGAGAAGCCCTAATTTTCTAAAGTTTTATTCACTATTATAGTAGCTTACAGAAGCACACAAAATCCCAACTTGTTCACAGTAAGAATGCATTTGGACACATTATCCATACACTCAGCATTTTGTTTTATACAAGCAGATTGCTCTTTCAGGAAAAATCTAAAGGAAACAAGAATATAACTCAGAAGTTGTGTTCAAAAAAGGAAAAGCATTTAATGCATTTTACGTCAAGTTACCTTCATTTTCTGGTCTTTTAATTCATTTTAGGTAACTGATTTTATACCAACGCGTCCTGATTTTGGCTGGGATAAAGCTAATTTTTCTTAGTAGCTGGTACACTGCTTTGGATTCTGCGTAAGATTAATGTTGATAAGACACTGAAAAGCATAACAATATGCAAACATCCTCTACATTTCATATTGTACTAAAATTTTATTTCTTAATTCTATTTTCAACAGGAAGTGTGTTGCATTGTGTCTCCCCCAAAACATAAAACTGGTAATGCAAAAAGCAAACAGAGGTTATAATACATCTCTTTTGTTGCAGTCAGCAGACAACAGATTCCCACATGTAACACATCTAAAGTTTTACAAATCAATTTTCTAGAAAAGGGAACTGAAGGGTATTTTACCCTACTGTTTGATGGAAATAGCCATTTATTGTTCTCCCCCTATCACCTAAATGCTCTCTTATTGAGGCTGCACTACCTCAGATAAAACACACACAGAACAATAACACATTATTAACCATGGAAATGGGAAATTTCAACCAAAGCACCACATAAGTGGATCATGCAGTAAATCAGCTTTAAGAAAAATCCACATTGGATATTAGCTATTGCTGTGAGAGAACTCTTTATTCCTTTTAATTCCAGACATGTTTGCTGTGAGGGCGTGGTTCTTTGTTTGGTTTAGGGGTTTTGTCATCATTACACCCTCCACACCCACCTTAATTCCACTGGCCTTCCGAGGCTCAGTTCAACACTTGTAAAACAAAATATAAACCCAAAACACACACCCAGTTTCTAGCCCTAATTCATTCACTGAACAAGATCCAGTAGAGGAACTGCATGCCCTGAAGAGGCATATAATGTCTGCAATTTAGAGAGCTACAGGATGTCTATGCAAGCAAGATGCCATACTAGAATTACATAAGCAGGTAGGAAAAACCTGCATTTGAACTCTGCCCCAAAATCCAGTTGTGAACTTCATTCCTGTCTTTCCATTGGGCCTTCTAATTTTCCAGATTATTCTGGTCTTTTCACAATTTCAAGGAGTGCTCAACTTCTTTTTCACATACCAGCCCCCAAAACACGGAGCATTCAGGAAGTTTCTGAGCTTCTGATTTCAACTGAAGTAGACAGAACCAAGTAAGACTGATTTTAAAAAACCCCAAACCCATCAATCAAACAAAACAATCCCCCGGGGGTAGTTTCAGGAACAAGCTCTTGAACAAGAATGTAAGTTAAAGTCATCACCTACCCTTTGATGCTCTGGTATTTTGTTCTAACTAAAACCTTCCTGTTTTGGGGATACCATTGCTCTCTGCAGTGTTGTGGCCCCAGACAAGAAAAGCATATTGGGTAATTAAGCCAGTTCCCTAAGGACTCAGATCATGAAGACCGTTCTTGCCCTGTAGTCAAGGCACAGCTGACCCACAGTAACATAGTAGTGCAATGTTCCATCGGGATATTTCATAGCATGCAATGCACTGTAGCTTCTGAATCCACTGCAAACATCAAGGTACATACTTTCATTCTTAGATACACCAGATTGTAAAAGATAGGTAGGAGGAAGTTATTTTTCTTAGTCATTTTTATTCTTGTTTCAGGATCTACCTTAGCTGAAATGTTTATCCAATACAATCTCTTCCTATATTAAATTTACACATGAATGTCAAGTTATCTTCTCAAGTTTAAATCACTGAAAGTTACGTTTATTCACTGTAATAAAGTATCATAGAATACTAAGTGTTACTAGCAGCAATCCAAATAACAACTGGTTTTGCTCCACTAGAAAGATGTTCAATGCTCAGATCTTCTGAACAAATGTTTAACAACTAAATACAGTTTTACACAGCGGTAAAAAAGGGAGGAAAACATTCTGGAAGAGTCAAAAACTACCATTAGGTTCCAATATGTTCAGAAACAGCAGATGCTCTTTCCACTCCTACTCTGTTGCTTTTTGTAGCCTTAGCATTTTCTGTAATGCTGACAACATTATCACAAGAGAAATTCCAGTAGATTCAGGACATTTAGTTGCACACCCCCAGTCCCCAGGTGGAGTAGAGTTGTTGGGTACCCCGAGGGAAACTAGAGATTATTTCTGTCTAAACATGCATCAGCTCTCACCTGTCTGCTAACAAATAAAATCAAACCTTTAAAATGTTGGAAAAAAATTTAAGAAAAACCCCAAAGTTCTTCCTCTGTCCCTTTTCCCAACAGCAAGACAGGATTTATACTGCTACAGAAAGGAATAAAGGTAAAAAAAGTCAACATTCACTACAAGAAGCAATTATGAGGAGTGGTGACCTTTAACTCATCTCTCATGTTTTTTGAGAACATGGTTCAGGTAACAAAGGTGTTGAGCCTTCTTTCATCAAAGGCAGGTTAGCAATTCCACTCTTCTGAGGTTTCCGTTCAGGGAGCATTGTAAGAAATAGTGAATGTACACTGTACTTTTTGATAAAGAATGTTTAAAACAAGAAAGAAGATGCTGAGATGGAGCAGCTACCACTTTTACTGTGCACAAGGGAGAAGGTTTGTGAAATGTATCACAATCTTAGAAGAACCACAGATTTTTACAATATCTTTCTTTACTATAGCTTTAAAAATCAGAACATGTAGTACTTAATGTAATCATCAATATCATTAGAACCTCAGTGCTGGTATTAGTGGCCTGCTTGCTTTGCTTCCAAACAGTTCTTTCCTTGGAAAAGCACACACTAGTAGCTCAGCACACTTCAAAATGTCTTTGAATGTTTTATTCTCCACATGAAACTATTGAGAGTTTTCCTGTTAAACCTGATAACTCCACAGTAATTCATTCTTTCACCCATCCTGTGATAGCTGAAGAATTCACTTCATAAAATACATAAGCATTCACAAAAATCTGCAAGCCCTAGAAAGTTATCCACAAGCAATATGTTTGGTTTTCAGATTAAAAAAAAAAAAAGTATTTTATTTGTTTTTTATGACCCTCTAGAAAAATCTTACTTTAGCTCCACAGGCATAACTTAATTTCTATATTCCTGTAACTGCTAGAGCAACACAGAACTGTGGTGTCTAAACTCAAGGAGCAATTGTCCCCTATTTTAACAGCATCACTTTAAACAGCATTTGAACAAAGTGAGGTAAGCAAAAGGCTGAAGCAGTTATTATATTCCAGCTAGGAATTTTCAGAAAGCTATACAAACAGGTGCAAGCTAACCCCGAAACATATTTGGCTGATAAAATAACTTTGACAGATATCCCCATCTCATCAAGTTCCATGTTAATGAAGTTTCATAACAAGTAGTAACAAGATGCAAGTACAGAATTCAAGTTGCTGCAGTAAATCCCTCCCCCAATTTTTTTTTCTTCAAGTGGCTCATAATAAAGTCTGTTCTCCAAATATTGTATTGAAAAGCTGATACAAAGAGAAACATTATCCTGCACTCTTAAATAATCTGTTAAACACAAATATTACCAGATTCTCCTAACTAAATTCAGACTTTAAGTGAGATTACACTGGTAAAGCAATGTCTGTATATTTCACTTCACCTTGTAATAACAGTACAGCAAAAAGCCCACAGTAACACCTCCAGCTTCAGTGAACAGGGAGACCATTACACCACATGTAGTGAGAAACACCCTCTCCACATTTTAATGAAAGTAGGAAGACATCAGAAAATGCGCTACTTTCTAGAAGCACGTAAAAACTTATCATTACTTTTTTTCAGTCTACTTTTAAAAAGCAAGTACATTTTAAAGTTTTCTAGTTATACTTTAAGAAAGCACTATTTCTGACAAGTCTTTTTTGGAAGGAAAAAATCACTGATAGTAATGCTATAGAGTACAAAAGAACAGATTACAGTTTTAAGAGCTAATCAGTAGACTACTTAGTTACAAATCCAAACAACTCTCTTCTCTCTACCTACATGACACAGCTGGCTAGTTCTTAAGTTCCAATTCAAAATTGCCATATAGTGCTGACAAATTAAGTTTGATTGTATTGACACTATTGGAAGAACTGGAGTAAAATGAAAACCACTCAGACTTTTGCACTGCAATTCAACAGCATTAACATTCATAAGTTGCTACACAAATATTCTTGCAAAATCACCAAATGGATGAGGTTGGAAGAGATCTCTGGAAATCATCTTGCCCAGCCCCCCTGCTTAAGCAGGGAAATAGCCAAGAACAACCGTATACTACAAAGCAAACATGTAATTTGCAAAAAGGTATCTAAAATACACACTTTCCAAAACAATTTGATTAATACAGTTTTTCTGAACATCAGTTCTCAGATGAACTGTCTACGTATACACTTTGGGTATACTTGAACAATAAGGTTTTTTCCACTGTCATTTTTGGAGTTTTAGGCTGTGTTTCTTTGAACACAATCCACGTTTCGTTCATTAGTGTCATCTTAAATCTTGCCCACAGTGCTCTGTACTGCAGGTCACTGTGGAGATTGTTGCCACTTAAGCTGATTCTTTCCTATATCCTTCAGAAAAAAAGAATCCAGATCAGAAAGCATACACATTAAGAATCCCAGTTATCATACAAGTAACTCTCCTTAACCTCAGAAGCATATACATGAGCAGTAGTATACTCCACATACTCAATGATCCAAACTTTGTATGAGCACAAAGACAATGACTACTCTAAGAACTGAACATCAAAATCTATGAATAAAACACCTAAGAACATCCACTAGAAATATACTGCAAGACAGTTCTTTGCACCAACTGCTTAGTTTTATTTAGTCAATCACAGATCCTGTACAGGGCCTACCTGACTATGCCCCAATGCTTTGGAGAATTTATGACTGTACATACTCCACTTTCAAATTCTCCAGATGGGGAAAAAATAATGTGGGAAACCAAGACCAGAGCATGAGATAAATAAGCTTGATAGGTGAGGGTCACTGAAATCAATGTCTGTTACACAAACATTGTAATAATGCAGACAACACACTGAATCTTTTCTTCAACTCTCATCTCTCATGAGAGCTCATAAGAGGAATTAATAGAAGAACAGAGATAGAAATCTCTGGTACATTTCTTAGCACTCTGAAGAATAGAAAGGAAGTTAAAAAGCCTACAGTAAAATAAATATTTATTGTTTCTAAGACTGTTTTCTTTGAATAGAATAGAAAAACAAAGATAAAGATTTTTTCTCTAATGCATACAGGCAAGACACCACAGCTGCTAAAGCAGCTGCTAAATCAGTTGTCTTAGCTGAGGTGGTGTTAACTACTTTGTGCATGTTTGCTACAGATGCCTAGTTACCTTTTCTTTGTATCAGTTTCACTTAAATCCTTTCAGAACCAATAATTATAAATGAAAACATGTGCTTACCAATGAAAACACAAAATACAAGTTTATCAGAAAAAAAATTAGTTTTGACCCAAGTAGTTTTAATATACTAATAGTATTACAGATTACAGAAACACGTAAATGTAATTGCTTCCTTTGGTGTAACACGACATTACTGGTGGTGTTTAAAGACTCTAGATAGGGGATTTTTGTGGTTGGCTACACCCTCCCCCTTTTATTATGTGGCCAGAGTAATGTTACCACATATATGCTCTTTACACTGAAAGCAACCCTTTGCTTACACTGTCCAACATTCCCACTGAAGGGTGTGTCCAGTAACCTCAGCTCCTGATTTAGCACCTTCTACTTTTAATGATCTTCCAGCACAGACTCACTGAAATACAAAGCCTCAAGCTTGAAAGTCTTCATTAGTAAATTATACCATATTGGTTTACAAAAGTTGTTGACAGCTGCGATAGGATGACAAACATTTATCTTAATCTTCATGTGCCTACTGAGAACGGCCCCCAGCAGTGACTGGGAGAGCACTAGTTAGCATGGTCAAAGGCACACAAGTTGACAGTCTAATAGTATAGAAGAGTTTAATAGTATAGGCAACTGATTCTGTCCATAGCAATGCTCTCAAATGCCACAATTAACACAACCAAAGAGAGCAGAACAATTCAAGGGACATATTAAAAAGTTACTCTGAAGATTAACTCCTTTGTGGGGATTCCTGGTCTGCCCCTCACTTTTTTTTTCTGCTTTAGACATCTTTCTTCAAAGGGAAAGAAAATACAGTACTGACTCAACTGTAAAGCTATTTAATTCTGAAACTAAATGTTCAGATTTAGCCAACAGGAACTAATGTATTAGACCTGTTCCATGGCAAGTTTCCTACTCCTCTTTAGCCTTTGGAATAAGGGTGATTTTTATATATTGCTTTTAAGTGCTTTTTTTTAAATCTATATTCTCTCACTTCTTAAAAAGTAAGATGCTCAAATTGTAATGGCTGCTGCTTTCAGACAGAAGATCTGCTGGTACAGGACACTTTACTGCAGTTGCAATGTTGAAAATCTCCTGTAGATTGAAGAGGGAGCAGAACAGTAAAACTCTTATATTTTGCCTAAACTCCCCTGATTTTGATTAGAGTCTACACAATTATATAAAAAAGCCATAAACTCTCTGGAGAACAATGATTACATACAATTTGAAAACAACAGTTTAAAGAAGTAGCTTATCCTGTTATATTTTGTAGTCCAGATGCAACACAGAAAAATAAAATAAATACCCAACTTGAACACAGACTGCTGGCAAAGCCTCTAAGTGTATGGAGCAGAACTGAAGATACACAAAAGAACATGTCAAATAATGTGAATAGTACTATTTTTTTTTAAGATTTAATTCAATAATTTTATTCTCAATTTTGTTTTTCTCCAGCACTTAAAGAAGAAAATACCATTTCTAAAAGCAATTTGTTTATACTCAAAAAAAATACTTAAGCTTTACCCAGAATCAGCCAGCATATTTTTTAAACAGCAGGTAATTTTTGTATCTTTTTTACATCTTCATTACTCAGAATGACTTAAATTATGGTTATGATGAACCAAGAACCAGAAAAAATTAACCCTTATGCAATACTTCTCAAAAAAGAACACATTCAGTTACTAAATATTAGTAACAGGCAAAACCCACACAGCATCAGCATGTTTTAAATGGTGACATGCTTATAATATTTTTCTATCGTTCAAATCTATAGAACCTCATCTGCTTCTCACAGCTGAAGCCTCTGAACTGTCACCCAGGTTTCAACACTTATTTTGTCACTTTACTTTTAATTAAAACTATTAGATTAGGCAATGGAGTTCCATGAACTCAACAGGCCTGGCTGACAAGTAACCTCAGAAAAGGAAGCCTTGCTGGTTTTACCTATCTGAGGTCGCTAATGAAAAGCAGTAGCAGCAGTCTTATGTAGCTTTAGAAACACCCCCACATCTTTTTTTATGGCATCACATCTACTTTACCTGTCAACTTTTAAGAGAAGTTGCTTTTATTCTATTTGAATAGCACCTCAGACCACAAAAAATAAAATTTACGTGACAAGAAAAATGCCATATCATTCACCTGCCCCTTTAGAACAAGAAAATTTCTCTTCCTCATTGGGCTTAAAAGCATCTGTTAGACAATGTGAATAAACTCAAATCCAGCAGCAAGCCAATATACTGTACTGCATCCCTGTGCACGTCACTGTTTAATGCTTTTCAGCTGTCATAGCAACCAGCTAAGGCACTCAGGGTAAAATTACAGGTGAGAATTTCCTCTTCCCTTACAAATCAAATTGCTGCAATGAATCGAATGCAAAACAGAAAATCTGGCAATAGGAAACTTTGTTTATTATCTGGTTTGTAAATCTAAAGCAATTTCAGTGTAATAACCTTTTTTTTTAATACTCTATAGTTCATATAAATTCTTCAGAAAATTGTGTTACCACTGGCTTTCACTAATAAATAGCACAAAAATTAAGGTTAAAACATAGCAAGAATAAGCATATTGCATATATACATACCAACCAAGTGCTACCAACGTTCTAAAGGGAATACTGCAACCAAAATCATCATTTGCTTCAAAAGAATGATATTGCAAAGAAACCAAACAGTGGTCTCACTAAAGTGACAAACTAATTCAAGTCCAGAGAAGCAGGGCAAAAGACAGCAACCCCTGCCTGTCCTAGTACAAAGCAATATTAATTTAGCATTTTATACTGATAATTGAAAAAGTTACAGGAAAGGTAAAGAGTCCAGACTAAATGCACTGATTGCATAACATAGGTGAGAGAAAAGGGACTAAACAGAACAAGGTCATCAAGGATTTGTTCAACAAGTCATTTTTTTTAACGTTCCAGAACTATCTACTAAGTTATTGACATAGAACAAAAACCAGCCATCATTAAAATGATTTTTTTTTTCAGAACAGCAGTAAAGCTTTTAGCTGAATTGCATGAATACATATTGGTCCCAGCCCTGAGTTGACACTATGACAAACAGCCTAAGGGTTATCACAAAGTAAGATTAAGCTAATAACAATGCAATATTATAGCATGTACATAATACTGTCTGATCTTCCAAACAGCCAACACCACTCTGTTTACTTATCCCTAATCTCTAGCAACCATTAAGTTACTAGAGTAAGTGAGATTGTCTAGTGAAAGAAAACTCAAAATACTTTATTGCATTAAGAACTATTTACAAATTGGTCACTGAACACTTCTGTGCAAAGCCAAAATCTGTAACTTTAAAAAATATATATCTGTAGGTATTGATGCAATAGATTTCACTGAAAAATAAAAACACACCTTGGTGCTCACTCTTACCTCAGCCCATTTAAGAATACAAGTCATGCAGAAGGTATGACTGCAGTTCTCAGGAAACCCAATCTCTTGTTCTAGAAGGCAGTTCAGACAGATGGGGCATGTGTTGCCATCACACAATAACGTAGAACAGGAACAGCTTTCCTCATTTTCTTCACCTGGTATTATTAACACTGACACTTAGAAGTTTTGACCGTTTTTGAAACAAAGTCCTTCTAGATTTGAATAATAAAGAAGTAAGAATTCTTTCAAGTACTCCTCTGACCAGCTTCTTGGCTGCATTAGACCTGAAAACTTGAATTCAGCTTGCTTGTAACTACAGAAAACTATATTTCAGATGAAGAAAGCTAAGCAACTTATTTCACAGACTACTGTACCAGTCTTTGCCATCAAAACAAAGGAAAGTTAATTACAGGGATATTTCAATAAAGCAGGAATCACAGTGTTTCCTCTTGGTCATGTAGTCATTTAGACATAATTCTTCTACATTCTTTCTCCTTGTGTGCTTGCACTCTCTCCATGACTTAAATTACACCAGCATATTCTATATTAATTATCTTATATATATATATGGTCTACTTTTACTTTAGCATTTCTGTCTTAGAATTATCTTAATATGAATATCTTCAAATATTTACCTAATCATGTACATTGAATAAAAAATGCTCCGGATTTTGTTAGAGTTAGAAAGTGTTTTCAGAATACAAAAAATGTATGAACTCTTCTTCAAGGAATTTTACACTGAATAATCATTTTCTCTGAATAGCAATTGCTATCAACATTTTTGTTTTGCTACTAGAAGTTAACAAGTAATAACAAGAGAAGAGACAGGATATTATATGGGGACCTCACAGGCCAACACCAAATATTATGAGAGAGTGGTTATATTTACACAACTTCTCTCAAAACAAGCAGCTTACTAATTGAGAGAGCAAATGAAAAAAATCAGACCTTCACAGCTTGAACCTGAATAATATGCTTCAATATTTTCACACACAAACTTTACCTTCCATGCCTTCATGCATCTGATCCTCAGTATCTTGAATACATTGCTTTCTGTTCTTCATCTTGCAAAATGTAGTCTGGAAAACACGGAAGCAGTTCATTTAGATTGCAGCTTGAAAATAAAAAAAATAATGAGTATTCTCCATTGTAGAGTAGAAATACATGATATTAGAAATTAAGAGATCATTTACCATTTATAAGTATCATTATTGCTGTCTAGCAACTGATGTTTCCAACTTCAAAATTTGCTTTTGTTCAACAGATGCGAATTTTTTTGCAGTGTTTTAAGACTACCACTGGTGCTTTTCTTTTTAAAAATGTAACATATTGCTAAGTTTCCATGCAAACAACCCCATGCAACACTGCAGTAACTAACACCTGCAAACTGCCTTATGCAAATAGTTGAAGCAACAAACTTTAAACACTCTAGCACCAGAAGAGTTGGTTGTTTTACAAACCTAGAGTCAGCGTAGTAGTGGCAAGTCAGAAAAATGAAAGCAGCTTATATTTGTATGACAAAAGAAAGAAGGAAATAATTCAAACTATTCGCACTCAGTAAAAAATGTAGAGAAATTTGTATCAAACAAGGGCCAAGTCACAAGCCCAGGTGCAGTGCAGTATCATGAATGGGGATGCACTTTTTAACTGCTCTGTGAAGGAGATAGCACGGATGAAGTACATCCCATGATCCACATCACAAAAGTTGAAAGAATTTGACCCTACATAAGAAATAGCAAGTATATGCTCTTTGGAAGCTTACTTAATACATGCAGAATGAAACACACTTGAAAAAAGAATATCTATACCAAGGACTGAATCTCCTACATTTCAAAACTCCTGTAGTCACAGCAGAGATAGTATATACACCTAGAGCTCCAACCCAAGCCCCAGAGGGAACAACAGGTTTCTTCAAAACTATATGAAGCTTTAAAAATGACTAGTATTTAAAAGGACAAACTAAAACTTCAGAAGACATTGAAGAAATCAGAGATTACCAAGATCTGCTATTTAAGCATTCAAAACTGAAGCAAACCAACTGAGGTTTACTCTCACACTTTGACACTTTTGCTAGACAAAGCAGTGGGAAAGAGCTGAAATTGCCACAATCATGCTCCTCAACTAAACTTCCTCCAATTTCACTCAGAAACTACAATACTTTACCACCAACACATCCAGAAGAGGGAGACACAGAATTTCCTTCCCCAAGCTTTTCTTCTAATCAAGTCTTTATTGCTTGATCTTGGCAACAGAAGTGTTCTAATGATCATTTTTTTATACTAGAAAAGCAACTCCACTGCACATTCCCATCACATATACTTCTCATTTTCTTAGGCAACCCAAGAAATCAGGACTCAGATCTGCAAGTCTTAAAATACAGGCAGTTTGTAAAAGAAATGGTCAAAACTGTGAAACTAATTGGAAATCTGCAATTAGAATTCAAAATGGCTTCAATAGTCCTATTAGAAATTACTTGATTCCCCAAAGGGAACATGGCAATCAATCCAGCTGAGGGTAGGGGAAAGTGAACGGACAAGGAAAGGAAAGCCTAGCTTTAAGGGATTTCCCTCCTACACTGCTATCACATTTTTATATCTAAAATTATTTCAAAAGATAGCATTAATACATGGCATCAACTGTAGTCTGGTTACTAGCACTAGCACCGACTGAATTGCAGCCAATGCTGTAAGCTACAGGCAAGTTCTGTTTGCAGAACAACCACTGTCCAGACCTTCACCTTTTGCAAGCTAAGCAAAAGGAAACACAACCCAAGTCAAGCTGCTCCTTTAAAATTTAATGCCTTCAACAAGCAACATCTGCATGAAATTAGGACAGGTAAGACCACCAAAACCACATTTGAATTTAGGAGATTGTGGTCTGTTGCTTTCACTCTGATTTGCACAAGTGGCTTTGGCCCCAGAAAGTGTAAATCATGCAGTAGTGTGCAGTATAGATGCTCTTATACACAAAATATAAGAACATCCCTTCTGCCCTACATCTTAAAACCTCAGCAATGCTTTACAGAAGCCAAAAATTCCACGATCTGTACTCAAGCATGTTTCAACCCTACAAGTCGCAGGACACCTTATAGCTGAGTCAGTTTCAAGACAAGATCAAGAATTCTGTTCTCTGCATACATCCACAGAAAATTATTTAAATAGACACAACCTAGATACCGAATTAAGGAGTAGCTTTTGAGTTCACACTTACTATAACAGAGGTTGCGAATTCACTAAAACAGATTGCAGAAATAGAACACAAAAGCTCCTCAAATTTGTTTTCCCCAGAAAATTTTTACTCCATTGTACTTTTTCTAGACACAGACATCCCAAAAATTCTGACACACTTATAACTAGAACAGAGATCCTAAAATTCTGATAGAATATCAGTAAATCCAAGACATGCAGCAACTGAAAACATTTATGTGGTGTTACCCCATTCTTCTCACAAGCCTATTATTTAAACATATACTGAGTGCTGTTAATGCATTTCACAGATCACTTTGCACAGAACAACTTCATCAGTTTGACACTGCATTTCACACCACACAGCAGAGGAATTTAATACTACTGAAATTTGTATAAATAAAGTAAAGGATATCATTAAAATTTACACACTATTTAACAAATTCACTTTGAAAAGACTGTTTTCTCCACTACTTTTAAAGGGGCATCACAGGCATTAGAATAGCAGAAGAGTTAACACCGGACTGTTATTACATTTCTATGATTAAAAGCAGAGTTGGGAAAAGAGAACCTGGTGGTTTAGAAAGAGCAAACAGCACAGAAAATAGAATACTTATTTTTCCCAAAATGTGATAAGATAGCAACAAACGTGGCATATGTTTATGCCTTTGACACTGTCTCCCACAGCTCACTCCTGGTAAAGCTGCAGCTCACGGCTTGGACAGGAGCACTCTTTGCTAGGTTCAGAACTGGCTGGGTGGCCAGGCCTAGAGAGTGGTGGTAAACGGTGCTGCATCCAGCTGGGGCCAGTTGCCAGTGGTGTCCCTCAGGGGTCTGTGCTGGGGCCAGTTCTGTTCAATATCTTTATTGATGACATGGATGAGAGGATTGAGTCTTTCATTAGTAAATTTGCAGATGACACTAAGCTGGGATTCTGCGTCAATCTATTGGAAGGGAGAAGGGCTCTGCAGAGAGACCTGGAATGGTTGGATGGATGGGCAGAGTCCAGTGGGATGGAGTTTAATAAGTCCAAGTGCCGAGTCCTGCATTTTGGCCACAATAGCCCCCTGCAGCGTTATAGGCTGGGGACGGTGTGGCTGGACAGTGCCCAGGCAGAAAGGGACCCAGGGATGCTGGTCAACAGCTGGCTGAACATGAGCCAGCAGTGTGCCCTGGTGGCCAAGAAGGCAATGGCATCCTGGCCTGCATCAGGAATAGTGTGGCCAGCAGGAGCAGGGAGGTCATTCTTCCCCTCTACCTGGCACTGGTGAGGCCACACCTTGAGTGCTGTGTCCAGTTCTGTCCCCTCAGTTTAGGAAGGACGTTGAGACGCTTGAGCGCATCCAGAGGAGGCAACGAGGCTGGTGAGGGGCTGGGAACACAAACCCTGTGAGGAATGGCTGAGGGAGCTGGGGTTGTTTAGCCTGGAGAAAAGGAGACTCAGAGGTGACCTTATCACTCTCTACAACTCCCTGAAAGGTGGCTGTGGTCAGGTGGGGGTTGGTCTCTTTCTCCAGGCAGCAAAAGACAGAACAAGAGGACACAGTCTGAAGCTGTGCCAAGGGAAAGATAGGTTGGATATCAGGAAAAAGTTTTTTATGGAAAGAGTGATAAAATACTGGAATGGTCTGCCCAGGGAGGTGGTGGAGTCACCATCCCTGGATGTGTTTAAACAAAGACTGGATGTGGCACTTGGTGCCATGGTTTAGTTGAGGTGTTAGAGCGGGTTGGACTTGATGATCTTGAATGTCTCTTCCAGCCTAGTGATTCTGTGAATCCTGTGCTGACAAAAAAAAAAAAACCAAAACAAAAAACAAAACAAAACAAAACAAAACAAAACAAAAAAAAAAAAAAAAAAAAAAAAAAAAAAAACAAAAACAAAAAAAAAAACCAAAAACAAAAAAAAACACAAAAAAAAACCCCAACAAAAACAACAACAAAACCACCCACCAACAAACCACACCCCTCTCCAAACTCTAGATAATCCATCCTAAGAACGCCTAAAGACAGCATAACATTACAGCCAAGATGGTATTTTTCTGGTGCTTGTACATTCTCAATGGAATTACTTTCTAAGAGAAATATCTTACTTTATTTCATATTTGACATAAAGACAAGGGTATTCTAGTATATTAAACTAAGAACAGAGATCAGAGACACAGGTACACAATACTACCTCAGTTCCCTGCTCTCTTAAAATAATTAAATGTTTAAGCTTCCAGGCTATTCTTCCAAGGA
The DNA here is from genome assembly GCF_024509145.1 of Vidua macroura. NCBI lineage: Eukaryota > Metazoa > Chordata > Aves > Passeriformes > Viduidae > Vidua > Vidua macroura. The sequence goes on along the minus strand of NC_071575.1, from coordinate 43,664,765 downwards.
AATGAAATTCCTGTCCTTGTTTTCATGGAATGCATCTGCCAAAAAAAGTGCTTAAAGAGAGTTGACTGTAGATTGTGGTAATAGGTTTGTCCCTGTCCATCTGAGGAAGATAGCTTCATGAAGAACTTAACTCCATAAAGCAGATTAAGTGCCATGCACATATTAAACTATTTTCTATATCACAAAAGTACAAGTGTGATTCACACAAACTACTTCATACAACTCACAACCTAAAAATACAGATGTATTTCAACACTAATTCATTGTGCACGTGGAAAGAAAATACTTGGTCTGTTCAACGTCATGCCTCTTAATTTCTTAATGAATCTATTATATTAAAATCTTAAATAGACATAGAAAAAGCATTGGATTTAAAAAATTACAGAAGCCTAGTTAATTAGCACATGCCTCCTTTTTGCCTAACTACAAGACAAAGTCTTTAAAAGCATTCTTTATACCCTGTAAATATAATGCAACAACTAAATACACTCTTCCTCTAACACACTAACAGTCTAGAGACTCATATACACAGAAGTACCCCAGTTCAGCTGGAAAGAGGGATGGAAATCAAGAACACATGGAACAAGGTCTCCAGTGAGAAAGTGCAAAATTATGTCCAAGATACCTTACTCATTTCTGCAACAGTTTTAACTCAGGAAACATTTGTAATCCAACTTTCAGCTTCTTAGATACATGTTGCATTAATACCCAGAGTAGTATTTACTTTGACTGTTCTGTTTCTATTAAAAATATTTTATTATAAAAAGGATTTGGGGAACTCTTAGTTGTGTTATGATTTTTTAATAACTCAAGAAATAATCAGTTTCAATTATGAAACAACAGTCAGACATATATTTAGTACACAGAATTTATTTGCTTAACAAACAAAAATAACACCCTTTAGTCCCATCAAAATTTTGGGCAGCAATAGGTAGGACTCTATTTCTCCCTATGCATTTTCATGGTCATTATGAAACCTGGGAAAGACGTTTAAGCCACTCCCTCAGCAAGTATGTTTTTAAAGAAAACAGACCTCAACAACTAGTCACATTCACAAAACCAGATTTTTGTTGGTGGTGGTTTTTGTTATTGTAGTTTTAGTAGTTAATGACAGAACATGTATCCTCTGAAGTTCCTCAGAGGAACTTCATTAGGGCTCATCCTAATCTCTGGACCATTACTGGGAACATGTCCAGCTGCTGATGAAAAATCTTAAACATTTTGCCAGAACTTTTGTGCTGTCTACCAGATGGGCTGAGAAAACACTTATATTTTCCAATGTCAGTTGAAAATTTGAAAAGCTTTTTACCTACTTTCATCACTATGTTTAACACAACACATACACCAAAAATAAAAAATAGAAAAAACCTCACATTACTGGGTATTTGTCAAAGTACATGAAAAACCTTCACAGTTGTTTTATTTATTTGGAAAAACATCTGATTTGTCAGAAGAGCCTGAAAGGTAGACTTGCTTCAAGTGACAATTGAGTAATGTTTGCCCTTCAATAAATGAGGGCTACACTGAGAATCTGGAAGCACTTACCCTGGATTTTCTCCTTTGTGCAGTAAAATCTCTTGGTCCAGCACATTAGTGAGAATAGAACCAACAGTGGCACTCAAAAGCAGGCTTTTAAAGAGGATCTTTACTCTTTGTAAGCTCAAATTGCACCTTGTCTGCATTCCCAAATCAAATCCAATAGAACCAATAAAGATGAGGAGAAAGAAAGACCAGTGCTATGCCTTGGGAATAAAGAGAGAAATCTTTTTCTATAGGTCATTTAAGCCTATTCATGTAGATCCAGTGTCTTGGAAAGAATCACTGCTATTCAGGCAAGGAGATACTTCTGATTTTAAGACTCTTTCCAGACCCTTGAAGGATGCATTTACCCAAGAGAGCTGAGCTAATCTAACAGCTTGCTGCCACCCAAAGAAGCAGCTGTGTTCCTCACCACTAGTGATGGTGAGCAGACTTGCTAAGAGCCATAGGTGTCCAAAGACATTGCAAGTGAAAGAATGAGGGAGGGAAGACATAAAAAGGCACTGCCCCTTTTGGCAGTGGAAAGGTGCAAAAAAAGCTCAGACTTTGTTGTCAAACTGCACCCCCTTCAAGGACACAGCAGTACCTAGATAGATCAGCTGCCAGGCCCATGAAAATGCAAGGTAAAGTCACAGAAGAAAACTACCAAAGTCAATGGCTAGAACTATACCATACCAAACAGTACGCTGCTGTCTGTTGCTCTTCTCCTTCCCTACACAAAAAACCCAAAATAAGCCACCCCACCCAAAGCAACACAGTGGATATTATCCTCAGATTTTCCACAATCTAGCAGCAAGATACTGACATGTAAAGTTCAATTACAGATGCTGTGGCTACAGCTACATCCCTGCTAGAATCAATGCTTTCATTTTTGTGGCCCACTCAACAATAACAACATGAATAGCAGCTGCAAACACTCACTCATGTCCAATCAGCAGTGGACAGGACAACACCATAACTGCCTCCTAAACAGGGAAGGCAGGCACAACCCCATCAAAATGTGCTTGAGAACTGCTGCAGTGACTCAGATGCAGTGACCACCCCTCAGTAACCTGTCTGACCATCCAGAAAATGAAGAGTTTTAAGAAAAACTTAGATCCTTACAGTGGACACACACACACGTGCACACAAGGTAATCTCCTTCCTATATATAATGCTTATAAACTCTCTCAAAACCTGCAGGACAGATTTTGTGAAATCAGTGGAATAGGCAGTGTTCCTCACTGAAGTTTAACAAAAGAGTACCTGCAAGACTTAAGCAAAAAATAAGAGTAGTAAGAAAGATGCCATTTAATAAGACCTAACATATTTGAGAATATTCTATAAACATGATGTGGGGAACATCATGTCTTTTACAGAATGTTGGGTGTTGAAGCGCTGCTACAAATCAGATTGAACTCCAGAGTTCTGCAAGCAAAACACTTCTGTTTACTGGACAGTAAAAAGGTAGAACAGAGAGCAGAAGTTTAAGATCTCTCCTGAACTCGTTTTAAAGGTGATAATAAATTGTGGAGAAATTTGCTGAAGTACACAAGTCAATGTACATCAATTATCCCACAAGATTTTCAGTATCTGGCAGCAGCTGTGAGGTTAAGTTCATAAGACCACATGACATTACATGTCAAATCATAGCTAAGTGGCACCTCTATACTATCAGTGTTTCAGGGTGACCACTGACAACCAAGATGGTCCTGTGTTTAGGTAAATTCAATTTGCAGACAAAAAATGAGATAAAGCTAAACTTGCCAGTTAGCAAGGAACAGAATAAAAACAAAAAAAGGCACTTAGGGGACATAGTTGTCATAGTGCAGCTTCATTTGATTCAAAGTATATGCTCCCAGTTGATCAATCTAACCTGTAATATAAAATTATGCTTGTGTCCCAGCTGGCTCTTTAGTGACACTTCTCAAGTCTGTGAGAAAACCCTTTCCTACTCTGCTAGAGGACAAATGATGTTACTCAAGCCTCTGTCAGCTCTTGACAATGCAAAAGCAGCGAGGGCAAAGCTGTGCAGCTTCCCTACATGCTAAACTAAGGCAATTTTGCAGGGTAGCTCCTCAGTAAGTCTGCACTGATAACACTGCTTTCCAAAGATGTTCTGAATTATATAAGTCAATTCCAGACATAATCTTTACAGACGTGCACAGCTGGGCTTATAATAGCCATAAGGAGGAAACATTCATTGGAGCTGTAGTTAAGTCCCTTGGGAAAAAACAGCTTCATTTATACAGAAGACAGGATGAATAAAACATTCTAAAGACTGATACAAGGTGATGAAATGTGTATTCACATACATTAAAAGTCCACCTTATTTTTCTTTTCAAGCCAGTATTTTGAACAGAAGGCAACGTGCACTGTGCTGCTGTTTCTCCAGTGCATGCACGTGTATGATAAGACTCTCAACAGAAGAAACACTACACCACAACCACCCCTGTAGGAAGAACATGTGTTTGCCACTGGCTAAGTCACATCATTTCATATCCTGACAACAAAACACTGAAATACTGAAGTAATTACCATAATACTAAAAAATATGAAAGAGAAAATAGCATACATAACATGCTCTCACAAAATGTAGAATTCAGCACTTTGGTGTTTCTTCTAAGTAGTCTGTGACTAAACTGGGTGAAATTGAGATTTATAAATAACAGGAACTCATCAGGCATTAGGTACTATTTTCAAAGTGCACATGGTTCAAGCAACTAAATCGAATCAGCTTAAACTCAGGACCTTGCCTTCTGCTGCTTAGGCTCCTTAGTCACATACATACTTTTGCAGCTGGAAGGGATAGCATTACATACCAAAGTCAGCAAAAATGGCTCAGCCATTTCCAAGAACAGGGCTGGTTTTTTTAAAGTACTTTTTTCTAGCCACTTGGAAGCACTAGTATTTTCATGCTTTCCATCAAAGATATTTGGCAGTGGGTCACGGAGAGTAAGAACATGCTTTCCATACAAGTAACCCTTCCAAATACAGCCATGTCACAGATCTGGGGGAAAAAAAAAGTTTGCATTTAGTCAATAAATCTTTGCTAGTCGTTGCATTTAATTTCCACCCCCCCCCAATAAACTTGATCTGTCCTTAGCATACACAAATAATTTTAAGTTCCTATCCCACTGCTACATGGCACATACAACATTCTCACAAGATGAATGAGCATACTTCAGCCACTGCTATGGCAACACAGCAGGACTTGTGGCAGTCATCTTTCTGATGCTAAATAAACTAGAAAGGCCATCTTTATTTTTCTTAATACCATCCTAATCATATCCGAATAGCCAGACTCAAATATCAGGGATGCAGGAGCTGAACCAGGAGACCTTGCAAAGACAGAAGCAGAGAATATGACTTTTTAACAGGGGAAGGAAAAATGATGGGCAAAACCGATGGAGTAAGACTGAGCTCAAATGAAAAGCTTAGGGGCAGTAGCAAGAAGCATATTTAAGATGCAAAAAGTAATGGGGCAACAGAATAAGAGTGGTAGGTGATTAGAGAAGCATCTTGAACTGTAAACAAAAAGGAAAAATGCAGCAAAGGAAGAAAAAGAATGCAATTGTCCAACTACATACTATTTTTTCTTTTACCTAAACCACAGTACTCCTATTTTTTAGCTTCTGCATGTTGAACCCCTGCAAAATGAAGGATATTCTCAACAAAATTTATGTAATGCACAGGCTTCCCTATAACTTTACAGTTTAACTTACATGGGAAAATAAAGGACTATAGAAGATTACATAGAACAATAGACACAGTCTTGATAAAAATACCCTGAACTTGAGTACTCTATTAAACGTATGCTGTTCTTTCATTTGAAACATCAAATCAAGGGTTTAGACTTGTGTCATGTTTACGACATGTTCATGATTAAAAAAAATTGCATTTCTGAAAAAAAATTCAGATTACAAGTAAAATATACAGACAGTGAGTCAAAAACAAACAAAAGAGAGGAAATAACATACTCATTTAAAAGCACATGTTGCCTCTCTGAGGCATACACTTAAAAAAAAAACACACTAGATGAAAGCTACTGTATCAAAAATATAGTCCTCAAGCTCCTTCTTGCTTTGAATAACAGCATTTCATAAGCTCAGGTCAAAGACCTACACTAACCTCTTACAAAACCTGAACAAATAGAAATGCTGTATTTGTGAAAAAAAAGAGAGTTTGTGAAGGATTTATGACTACTATAGTAATTTTAAGCATAATTGTATTTTGTACAAAATCTCCTACAATATCTGTAGAATACCAATGCACTGAATGTCATTTCAGAAGTAGTAGATAGATGGGGAGTAAGCAGTTTCAATTACTGTTGATCTTGTTTTCACAGCCCTTACTCAGCAATAACTTTCAAGACAGCTAAAATAAAGTTAGAAAACCCCAGCCGGGAACAGAAGACAGATTTGTGAGAAAAGGTCCTTCTTAACATGAACAGCAATGCAAAGAAAGGTAACACAAACTACTAATGCAAGATGGTAACCTCAGGTCTGAGTTTGAAAATACAACTTGAACTCCATCACCTTTCCTTCCAATTTGTGAAGTGAGTCTAATAGATAGTTATGCCAATCACCTCTTTGGCTTCACCATAGATATGGCATCAAGAAATGATCTACAACACAACAGTACTTTACTGTGAATTCTTAAGCGACCAACATAGGCTTTGTTATAATTGATTATTCTATGCCATTGCAAAAAGAACCTAAGCTTTCCATATCAACATAAGAACTTAAGCTTTCCATATCACTAGAAGCTCCCCACAATGAGGAACTCCAATGTCATTCAAAGTTTCTTGCCGGAATAAGAAACACAAAATAACCACTGGAACCCACTAACTTATCCAAGACTTGCATAAGGCACCTTTCTTGCTTAGGCTGATGAAATTGCATCTTAAAAATCACAATTGCATAGGTTTAGAGAGAAGAATATATTTTACTTTCATTGTTATAGGTATCTTTATTTTGTAACATCTCTAAACCAAAACTGCAACGAGTTCAAAGTAGCCCTAACAGATTGATTTTCTCCAGCTGTTTCATAGGACATCCAATTACTTTTTGTTACATCCATTTATCCACAATGGTCACTACCTCTTACCTAACAACTGATAAACTAAGAACGTTTTAAAAAAGCAAAACTGCATCTAGAAAGTGCTTATTCAGTAGCTGTATGGAAAGCATAGGAGAATTTCATTGTCCCTCCTATGTCCAGAACTGCTGAAGTTATTCACTCCGAATAGCGAGCAGGCCAACTAAGACCACATGCCTACCTTCAAATTCTACCTTAACATCCAGATTTTTCATATCAGTTCAACTCATTTTCATGTAAGTGTCTCCATCTCTCCTGTGACATAGCAAGAAAAGCACAAATTTTCATTCCTCCAGTTTTGGCCTGTGTTGCTATCTAAAGATATGGACAAAGATGAACACTTCTATCAGACACTGATCATATGGAATTTCACATTCTCTATTACTGCTAACAGTCTAACAAAAGCCAGGTAGCAAGCCAGAGACAACAAGGGTTAACTCAATTGATATTTACAAGCAATTTTGTACTAGCTTGAAAAAGTTTCAAATACCACTAAATGCATCAACTCAGGTTTACTCATAAATAGTACCTGCAAAAGCAGATCAGTTAAGCAGTACTTTCACCCCTAACCATTGCATTTTAATGTGAGCTCACCAATTCTTAAACTAAAAAATGCATTAAGAGAGACATTATTAGTGTCTTTTAGAAAAAGTGATCAGATACTGCAATTTACCACACTATCAGGCTTTAGAAAACAGCTACTGGAAAACATTTCTACTTCCCAATTCTCTCTACATATTCTTTTATACACAAACATATAAATAAATAAATAAATAAATATATATATATATATATATATGCACACGCAAAATCTGAAAATCTTTGAAAGTCAAGAAGAAATACCACCAATCACAGAACCATAAAATTAAAGTATTACTTTTTCATTTTTGCTATGACAGAGTATTTTTGAGTTCAAATTCCAATTCTGTGTTTTGATGGAGGAAAAAAAAGAAAGAACAATACTACTGTTTCATCAAAATAAATTTGTGAGACAGCGTAACTTGCTAATAAAAAATAAATAGGTGAAAATACTCAGCACAACATACACAAATATAAAACATAGATGTACAATGCCTACAGCCTACACAGGTGTGTGTGTGTATTTGTTTCCTGAATAAATTAAATGCAGTATTTTGATTGTCCTTTGTGAAGTCAGTTAACAATTTCCCACATGTAGAAGTGACAACTTCCACATTTAGATATATTGGATTTGTTTCTCCAACTGCAAGTCTTTAGAAAACTTGATGCACTGCAATAAAAGGACATAGGAAAGCTAAATCTTTCAAGAAGAGGCAGCTTTCTCTTTTCTATTTTTTTTTAGTGTCATGATTTGACACTGGCTGAACGTCAAGCACCCATAGAAAACTATATATTCATTCTCTTCTGCTATAGTTGAGAAGAGGAAGGGGAAAGAGAAACTGAAGAGCTCATGGGTTGAGAAGGATTAGGAGAAAACACTAAAGGGCAAAATGGGCTCAAACAGTTTAAAGAAAATTTATTAACAGAATTAAAAGAGGATAATGAGAACTAAGATAAACCTCTAGAACACCTTCTTCCTCCCTCCAGCCCCTCCTTCCGTCCCACCAACAGTAGAGAGACAATACATGGGAGTCTTTAGTCAGTTTGTTATTTAAAAAAAAAAATCTTCAGTTTGATTAGGGAAAGGAGTTTGGTTTTTTTCTGCTGTGCCATGGGGTCTTCCTCACGGGAGACGGTTCTCTGTGAACTTTTCTAGTGTGGTTTTAATTTTCATGAGTAGTAGTCCTGCCTGACCTCCTGCAATGTGAGTTCCTCCCACAGGCAAATAGTTTTCCCACAACTGCTTTTTGTGGGTCATTAGTTCATGGTGAGTAATCTTTTGAGGATGAACTGCTCTACTTTGGAAGCAAGGGTCCTTTCTCTATTTCTGGAAGCAAGGGTCTTCTCTCTCTGTTCAAGTTTCCCACTAGATTACAGCTTTTCAGTATCTACTTGCTCCAGCATGAGCACTTTTTCCCATGGGCTGCAAGTGGACCTCTACATCCCTCCATGCATTTAAGGAATTACAGGGAAACAGTTTGTTGTATTATAGTCCTCACCACAGCTTGTAGAAAAATCTCAGCTCTGATGTCCGGAGCACCTCCTCCTCCCACTCTCTCCTTTCACAGACCTTAGTGTCTCCATTGTGCTCTCCTCGTGTTTTCACCTTTTCCTTTCCTCTGATTCGGGAGAGAACCGTTATTTGTAGGTTCATTTGCTCTCGACTTCTATCAATTGAAAAGTTCTTATAGGGTTTTGTAGTGCTGAAAGGTTGATCCCATCTGGGCTCTGCATCAGGGAATTGCTCATCGTGCCCCTCGCTGTCGGCGGTGGTCCCCTCCAGCATTGCACAGGCAGCACTGGCCACCGGCTCCATTCAGCGCCTCTTTTCATGCAGGGCACCAAAAAGGAGAAGCTGCTGCTGCTGCTGCCACCCCTGCCCTTCTGCGCAGTTCACCACAGACCATGCCAAGACAGCCCCACCTGCATGGTCCTGGCCGCGTGGGATGGCCCCCAGCAGCATGGCCCCAGTGGCTGCCTTGCATGGCTTTTCCTTTTCTTAAATATGTCATCACAGAAGCATTACCAACTTCTTTCATTGGGCCAGCCAGTGTGTCCATCATCAGAGCCTTCAGTGATTGGTTCTGGTGAACACAGTAGAAGTTGCAAGGAGTTTCTCTCTCAGAAGCAGCTTCTGTGGCTTCCTCTGCCCCCACTAACAGCCAGGCTGCACTAAACTAACACGGTTGGTTAGTTTTTTAAAAGCTCCCAACAGAGAAAAACTACTTGATGGATGTGGTGTGGGGCACTTACAGATTGTGCACATTCAACCTTTGCAAGCCCTTCCAAGACATCACCTTCATCATGCCTTTGGTGCTTCACCAGAGCCAGATGCAGAGGTGACAAACCTCTCACACAGAGCTGTTTGAGACAGCAGAGCTGCAGCTTTAGCAAACAGAAAGGTAGAGGCACATTCACCTTCTATCTTCCAGCCAGAGCCCTCCCTCTGCTACTTCATGACTACAGCTATGTTGCTACACAGAGAATCAATTGGTTCAGGGTATCAAAATTAAGCAACTTTCTTGCAAATTGTGTCCATGTCCTCACCAGCTGGGTGAAAAGATATTAAACAAGTAGGGAAGATACAATATCACTGCACACAGACTGTCTCCAATCAAGCTCAGTGCCTTTCAGGGCAAGGTGGACTAGTACATACACATGAAACAAAATGTGTCTACATTGCTGAAAAGCGATGAGAAGCCCTTGTTTCGAAGCGCTCAAAAAAGCATGTGCACTTAGAGATCTCTGACACTGAGAGAGTACAGAGGATGATTAACACTGCATCACCAACCTGTAATTTAAAAAAAGGCAGAAAAACTGGACAATGTCAAGATTTATAAAATCTACTTCAGCCTTAAAGGGTTTAGCAGATTAACCATAACCATTTAAAAATTCATTCAGAAAAAACTGATAACAATGCTTGGCAGCACTGAATAGTCAGTTTAGCCATCATGAGGAATTCTTCTGCATGTTTTTTATAGGTATTAACTGGAAAGACAATTTTTGTCCCTTACCTTAGACCATTGGCAAAGAAAATCTGAACACTAAACAGTGGACTGACAGAAAGCCAGGCTTCAAGAATTTTGCTGTAGGTATGGCAAGTCAGCCCTTCAAACTTTTACCAGCAGTTTTTTTTAATCCCTATTAATATAAAGTACATTTAAATACAACATTATTTGAAAGACAAATTACCCTTTAATTACTACATAAAGCAAACTTAAGTAATTTAAAGTTTTTGCACAGGTCTTTTTAGTACTCAGGACAGCGGAAGACTGAGAAGATTCTGCAAAGAAGCCCTGTAACAGGATAAAACCAAAAAGCAATAGACGTATGTAACCTGAGAAGAACAATCATGTACAATGAGCAGAACAGCCTGCAAGTTTTATAAAACTGGGGGCTAGAAGCCATGCAACAACTGCATCAAACAAGCCAGTTGAGAGCACAGAGAAACTCTTTATCATCTAGATGGTTCCAAGGCAATAGCTGACTAACTGGAGAATAAGATAAACTTACAACTGCCCGTTGGGTCAAACTCAACAATCTTCACATACGCAACAAACTCAACCTTCACATGTGACGGAGAACCATAAAATCATGACCAAAACACTCACCATATACCATGCAACTTTGGAAAGTTGTTCCCAAATGCAACCCAAATATGAGGTAAAAGCCAGTCAACCCAGGATTACTGCTATTCAAGAAGGTCAGAAAAAACATTCTCTTCCATGACCCTTTGGGAGACAGAGATTTCCTCACACAGACATAAAGCTGTTGCCTGCTCTGCTCATTCCAACACAGACTTTAAGGTCAATGAAACATGAAAAAAAAAGATAAATTTTTTTTGGTGTAATTTGTCACTCTGAAAGTTGACAGATCAGCAAATGTAAACTGCTGAAAAGAAAGCTTAAAAAGATGTAGTATTCTGACTAAAAGCCTAAACAGCCTCCCCACCTCCAATATGTCTTATCTCTGGAAATCACAAAATCAAACACTGTATTCCTAGAAATGTTAAAGGAAACACTTGAAAAAGTACTTGGGATCATTTCCAAGCATTTTCCATGCCACTGAAGAGGATGCTATCCATTTTCTTTTAATTGTGTGAGTTTCTAAATACAGCTTTTCCAGTTAAAAAAGAAGAGACATGGATTACCACATATAATCAACCAAATAACAGCACATTTTTTGTCACTCTGTCACTTAATTTAAGAAGCCTACTACTCATTTCTGCTAAGATCAAATTAAATCATGACAAAATGACTCTCCCATGTGTAAGAGTCTGAATACCTACCTAGTAAAATTTAAGTCAGATTATACTTAAAACTATGATCCACTGCAAAGAAAATCAAAAGCCCCCAACACATCAGTGATGAACAAACTTAACACTGGACACTCAGCTAGATTTCCCTTTAAGGTTACTGAAGCTATAGAATTCCAAACTTAAAATTACTGTTCAATAATCACGAACATTCCAATCCATCACATAATAATTATTTAGATGGGCACAGCCCTAACTGTCTCTTGACATTTGAAATAAATGACTCTTTGCCAACAGCACCTAGTTACTGATACTAAACACACGGTAACTACCTAGCCTTTCTCTCTATTACCTCGCTCTCCCTAAGAATTTAAAATTAATTAGTAGTCTAAGAGCAAAACATCGTGAGAGGGCGGGGACAAATTTTAGTCCTAACAACACTGCTTTGTTTTGAAGTTATAAATGGTGGAGTGGAGATGGACTGTCAGAGATGAATTACATTTTCGGCTCAGGCTAATAATATTCTTTAATACTCACCAAAGGGGAAAAAAAAGAAGAAACTAGGACACCATGTACTATAAAACACAAGAACTGAAGATTATCTCACTGGTTCGGTAAATTGCTTCCAGGCTCGAGCGCTCCCCCTGCGCAACTTCGCTGATGTCTAAGTCGTGATCCCACAGCAGCACAAAAGCAGAGCTAAGCTTTGAGCTGAGCCTCTCCGTGCAACTTCCTCCACAACTCTAAGGTCCCAGAAGCCGCTCCGCCAGCAAAAGCCGCCGGTGTTCACAGCTCCAGGCGCCCGGTCGTGCGCCCACCCCAACGGGAGCAGAGGGACGGCGGTGCTCCGCGGGCCGTATCTTTGTTCAGCCCAGCTCATGGGTCAGCGGGCAGGGCTGCTGCTCCTCCCGGCGCGGCTTCTCAAAAGCTTTCGGCACGGAAGGGGACGCCGGATCGCCCCGCTTTGTTTCCCCTCTCGCCCCAGGGGGGCCGGCGGGCACGGGAGCCGGACGCGCGTCCCGCCGCGGCGACCGAGCGTCAGCACCGGGCCGGGCCGGGCTCCCGGTCGGCGCCACGACGCGGGCGACGAGGGGTAGGGAGGGGAGGGAAGGGAAAGGGGGGAAACGCGGCCGGAGCCGGCAGCAAACTCCGCCCCAGCCCGACGGAGCGGCGGGAGCGCCCCAGCCCGGCGGGCTCCGCGCGGGGGGAAGGCCCCGGCCGAAGCGGGACTGCAACGCCTCCCGCCTGCCCTGCCCTGCTGGCCCGCCAGCGCCCGGCCCCGGCCCGCGGCCCCGAGCACTTCCCCTCGCCGCGCGGAAATTCCCGAGGGAGGCGGCGGGCACCAACCGCCGGCGCTCACCTGGCGCCGCGACGTTCCCTGGCGCGGTCTCTGCCCCGCAGGGAGCGGCGAGTCCCGGTGCCGGCGCCCCCTCCGCCGCCTCGGGGCTGCCGGGGCTCGCGGGGCCCCGCGCGCTCAGCGCCCGCCGCGCCGCCACATGTCCGCGCGTGGCCAGGGGAGCGTGGCGGCAGCGCCGGCGGGGGCCGGGCGGGGGCGCTGCTCCGCTCCGGCAGAGGCGGAGCCCTGGCGGCAGAGAGAGACGCCCCCAGACCGCCCCGCGCCGCCCCCAGGGAGCATTATGGGATAGGTCCTCCAGCACCGCCCGGCGGGGAGGGCGGGAGCGGGAGGGCACGTGACCCGGCGGCCCCGCCCCGGCCGCGCGCCAATGAGGCAGGGGCGGGGCCGAGGCGGGGCGGGGCCGCGCGCCGCGGGAGGGGGCGCCCTCTGGTGGCGGCACGGCAGCCCAGCACGGCCGAGGCATGGGGGGGGGGCGGGTCGGTGACGTCATCTTTCCGCGCCGCGGGGCGCCCCGAGTGCCAAATCTTTTTTTATTTAATTTATTTTATTATTAGTAGTAATGGTAGCATTTTAATACAGTCAGGCACACTGGACGAAGCCCTGTGACCACAAGAGTGTGTGACGGGGCAGCGTGGGTCCGGCCCTGCAGGGAGCAGTTCCTGCGGGGCCCCAGGGCGCCGCGGGTCGGCAGTGGTGCGTGCTGGCTGCGGCCTGTGGGCGCACTGACACAATGACGTCTAATCCTCGTACAGTTCCGCAGACAGGTATTTTAAAAGCAGTTGGCCGTGGTGGCGTACGTCCTGATTATGGCAGACAGGAAAGCAGTTCAGTGCAGCTGCCGCTTCTGCGCGCTGGCCCCGTTACATCTGCACCACAGCACCACCAGGCTCTGCGAGTGCTGGAGGCTCCAGAGGCAGCGGAGCTCAGGCTCAGAGGCAGCGGAGAGCTGGGAAGCGCCGTGGAGAGCCCTCAGCTGAACCCCCGGGGCAGCGCACCTGCTATAGCAACAAACGACAGGAAGGGGAAGCAGCTCCCCCAAATACGTAGGCTTGGTTGAGTGTCTCCTTGTGTTCAGAATGAAGTCGCAGTCTGAACAGAGTAAAATGTGTCAGCGTCAGTTTATCAAGAATTATGATACCTTATTAGTTGTCATAATTATTGAAAGAGTATTAATTTAGGATCATCTCGGAAGAACTTGAATAAAGTAAGAGCAAGCAGTGGATCAAAATGTAAGAAGAGTGACAGGAAGGAAGGAAAAGACTGTGTTCATTGGAAGGCTGCAGGGAAATGTAATAAGAAGTAAGACTACTCCCATAGTTTGGAAAACATAGATGTAGGAATGGAGATTAAATATTTAAGGTAAGTCTGACTTTAAAGTGATTAAGGTTAATAAATCCCTCAATTTCTTCAACGGGATTATATAAATAAAGGAATAAGGTGTTAGGAAAATTGGCATTAAAGAAAGCTTTGTTATAAACACAAGTGCTGTATTTTGACTACACTGAGATCCTGAATGACCCTAGAACTAGACACTGAAGCAATTAGTAAGGGAGAACCACAGCAGCAAATCAGCAGTGTGTTTGCCTAGCCAATCACAGGGGGTCAGGTTTTGTTGCAAGGAGGGCATACTATACATAGCCACTGTATGCTACTCTTTTTTACTGTTGAATCTTTTAATTAAAATGTTTACTAAGTCACTTGGAGCTCACAGATGCAGAGAGAGGTTGGAATTCACTGTTTCTGCCACAAGTCATGAAGATGTTGCTGTCACCCACTCATGCTGCACAGATCATGTTGCACAGAAGAGCCAGGCAGGCTGAAGAGAAATATCTGTGTGAGAGAGGAATGCAAAGAGAAACACTCCTCACCTCTGATGTGCTGTCTGTACTTTCGTTTGATCCTCTGTCTCACATCCATCCCAGCACTGACCTTTATGGCTACTCACACAACTTCAAGATATGTAGTAACAGTCAAGTGGCTCTGGCCCTCTTGCACTCACCTTTTGAGATGGATGTGTTCTGTACACTGTTTATGATGGGGGGGAGAGGTGTGACAAACATCTGTGACTTCCCTCCTGTCAGTTCTGGCAAATATGTCTTTAGTTTTCCTATGTGTACATGAAGTTCCAGCCTGCAGAGGTTTCCAGTCCAATCAGGGCTGAAGGACAGTTGGATGTCTGCTCCCAGAACCAGTCTGTCAAGGATGAGCAGTTGGTCAGATCTGGCAAAGGTGAGCCTGACATGTCATTCCTTCTGTGAGCTCTGTGCCTGCTGAAAGGGGGAGTGAGGAGCTTAGGTTTTGTACAGGGGTTTAGAAAAAGAGTCATGAACTCTGATTTTCTACTAATCTCAGCAAACTCTATGATACAAGCACTTTCATAAATTTATTGGTCATTCATGCAACCATTAGTATTTTTCTCAAAAGTCAAAACAGGAGGATGATTTGACCTGAAGCGATAACTGAAATATCGTTAGGAACTGAGATGAAGTGGCAGGAAAAGAAGTATGAGCTGGGGCAAAGTTGATAGGAATGGATACAGAAATTGCTAACATTTCTGTATTAGTGGATGATTTGTCAGGACCAGCCAGTTTTGTTGGAAGGAAGAGTCTCAAATTCAAAATCTAAACATCTGGGAGCCAATCTTGTGATTTTTGACATTTGTTGATAATTTTGTTTTCATGCTTTACAGTGGTAAAAACATAATGTCTTTAGTCTTAATGTGTTCTAAAATCTTCAGCTTCTTCAAGTGACTGATGGCAGAGGTTATCCTTAGTCAAGGTGGACACCACACCAATAAATCCTTTGCAGGTGGACTAGGTAGGTATAAGTAGGGCTCTTTCTTCATTTTGCAGCTAGATCCAGAATGTTCTGCTGAAAGACCATAAGTAAACCTCAGGCTGTAGGAGACACGCCATTTTTAGCGGTTCTTTGGAGGCTGAATGTGTGTGCCCTGTGTTTTGTTTGGGAGATTTACTCTGCCCACATTTTCAGAGTCTCCCAGTGTCTGTGAGAGCTGGAAACTTCCCTGAAGCGAAGCCTCTCACCAACTTATGTTTCTCTCAGGATGCCAGCATGGTGTGGAAGCACAAGCAAAGCCATATTCATGGCACAGCTCTGAGTATGATCAGAAGCCAGATGTGCCAGAGAAAAACTGGAACACATGCAGGGAGAACAGTGTGAGTGAGGGTATGGTAATTTGGAGAGGGGAGCAACAGGGAGTGTGATACTAGAAATAAGAGAGGTATTAGGGTGAGGGAGAGGGGGAGATAATGGCAGAACTGACAGAGAGATTTTGATCACAATATGGTAGAGCAAAAGAGGGGAGGTGATGCTTATTGAAAGTAGGGATGAGTCAAGCATGGGACATCTGGAGGACAAAATGGTGGTTATCCATGAGAGCAGAAACTAGAATTGTCATACAGCACAGAGGGGAAGATGGAGACAACTGCATATTTGTGCTGTGAATTTAAATTCTTAACTTGGAAGTATTCTGTGCCATCCCACGCCATTTGCCATTAACAAAACATTGCAATGAAGGCACAGGTAAGTGACTTTATTGTTATTACTACTTTTTTCAATGTAATGAGCCTGAAATGGTATTTCTGGTGTCTTGAAGCTGCCAGTACTACATTGTCTCTGGAAGAGAGGAGGTGAAAAAACTTTAGAATAGTGGATTGTTCTTCCTGCAGTGACGCTGTTGGTACTCATCAGTTAAACCACTGAAATATGCTATACCCAGGGAACAGAAGAACTACTGATGATATAATACTTTTGCTGTCCAATTTCAGATGCTCATTTAAGTAATAAATGATTCATCTATTGGGCTCTTGGATTCTGAGCTTTTAAAGAATGTAGATATATGCAAATGGCATAAGAAAAGGTGGACTCTCAGAATTTATTCAGAGCTCATTCACCCTCTCTGCCCCATGCAGGGTCAGTCATGTATCTGATGCTCAGTCTATTCTTCAAGATCTCTGGTGGTGGACTCTCCTTCCAAAGTCTCCTTCCTCAAGCAGGCCATTTCTCTAGTTTAAAATTTATACTTTTGAAAAGCTGTACTGATTCTATGTATCTATGATCCTTCCTACTGCATCAGAAGCCCATTCATTTATCCCTGTCCACCATAAGCACTGATAGCAGATTGTCCCTTTTCTCTTTGAAGCAGATTTTTACTTGCTTTTACCATTCTTAATTAATTTTCTTTTAGGTTAAACAACATTGAAAGGTCAACTAAAATCAAATATATGGTAAGTTCTTTGTCTGCCCTATCCTAGGGGCTTGATATTTTCCTCTAAAAGGAAATCACAGTGATTTGGCAGCAGTTGTTCTTGAAAAATTAGTGTTGGACATTGTCTTCTACATAACTTTGAAGTAATTAAAAATTCTTAGCTTGATATTTTTTTCAGGGAGGTTTTTTGGGGCTGTCTCTCCCTCTTTCCAGCAATAAATTTTTGTTATTGTTTTAAATTTGAAATCCAACTTTGTCTTATATTTATATATTAGGCAAAAAAACCCCAATTAACTGAAAATAAACTAAGTGGATTAGCTCATTGTTCCAATAATGTGGTGTTCTGAAGTCTCTGTCTTTGGTACTGTCATTCTTATTTCTTTTTAGGGATTTTTTAATTTTGAAATTGTGCTATCTATCTATTATCTATCTATCTATCTATCTATCTATCTCTCTATCTCTCTATCTCTCCAAGTAAGTAGATTGTATGTTTTCTTTGTCAAGATGCCTCAAATACTTGGCTGCACAGAGAACATTATTTCAGTGATACAGCTTTTAATTTTTTTCTTGTTTTAAAAACTTGGATGAGAGACTAGTTTTTTTATTTACATGCAGTATGTCTTTGCTTGCAAATTTCATTGTTTAGAAATACAAGTAGAGTGGGATGAGTTAACGCAGACTGGTGAGGAATTTCAGACTTCTTTTTGGCCAAAGGGAATACAGAAGTATGGTCTAACACCTAAAAAAAATCTTTTTTGAGAGTATAGTCAGTCACAGTATAGACAACTGTTCTGTTTCCTTTTTTATTCTATTTGTTTTAATAAATTACAGAATCACAGAATATTCTGAGTTGGAAGAGATCCACAAGTATCATCAAAGTCCAAGTTCTGGCCCTACACAGGACAAACCCAAGAGTCATAAATGCTAGCCACCATGTTGGAAACAAAGTTATCAAGCCTCTCCTTTGGATTTTTGGTTGGTTGGTTGGGTTGGTTTTGGTGTTTTTTTTTTTTTTTTTTGTCTTCTAATTCATTCAAAGATACTGGTCAGTTGCTACTCGTTCTACTATACATATTAGAACCAGCCACATTTGCCATTTAGTGAAGTATATACAATTGTCCCTTTTGGCCTAATCTTTGGCAAAACTGAGTTTCAAAAGATGGATGGGATTAGCTCAGATAAAATTTGGCAGCACACATTTCAGATTCACAATATTTCTACGTTCAGTATCCACACATCATTTCCTAGGAGTTTCCTGTTCAAATAAAGTATGTTCTAGTTCTGAAGCTGAAGATCTTGGACAAAACCTTGGGATATCAGTTCTTTGTGGGGAGCAGCAACCCTTTTGTATAGGATCAGAGGAATTTTGTAATGGTCTTGGCTGGAATTTTTCTCTTGTTATGCCAGGTTGTTGGTCATACTTTGACTGTGCTCCATGGAGATAGACTGGAATTCTTTGGAATACATCCCACTGTAGAAATGAAAGATGCTATTAACAGCAATATTGAATATCTGGAAGAAGAAAAGGTTTCCTTTTTAGGGCTCTGAGGAAAGAGGATGTGAGATAATTAGCCATAATTTATAATATATAGCAATATTGTTTCCTCAGCAAGAAATGGGATGGGTGTTTTCCTGTCACCATTCTTTAATTATTCCAAGAGATCCCAAGAGAATTTTGCATCCTAGTACTGTGCTGTGACCAACTGCATTTATTCACAGTTTTAAGACAAAAAATCCTCCGAGCTTTTAATACTAGTATGTACATACCTAACAATATTTAACAAAAATCCAACAATGCACTCCTTAGCAAAAATAGCCACCATTCTTTTCTTGTTCCAAATTATTTGTTCTAATTTGTGGGATGATGACCTGTCTAACCAATTTAGTCCATTGAACTTAAGCTGAACCATATTACATAATGTTTCTCTTCACCACCCTGAACAGGCTTACTGGTTTTACTCAAACTTGGTGTAACAACAGGTTGACATAAATATTGATTAAAGTGTTGGGTGTAAGTACTTGTTCTTCATCTTAGAAGAATTGTAGGAGATAGCTAAATAAAAGCAAAGTTAAACTCAAATTAAAGGCACACATAAGCTTGAACTCGTTGGATGAAAAGGTTTTGCTCTGGGACTTGCTCTAGAGGAGCAAGAGAGGAGGATGAGAGGGAATGAAGTTAACTGGTGTCATGGTTTAACCCCAGCCAGCAGCCAAGCCCCAAGCAGCTACACTCCATAGACCGAGGAACTCCTTTTTATTGTGTCCCAACACTCATGGACATCAACAAACTTAGAAAACAGTGTTCCTTCCCTGCATTTTTGTTTGTTTGTTTACCTCAAGGGATGAAAACATCTATCAAGAGTTTATGCAATCTGAACCATACCGGAGAACATTATAATGCTGCAATCTAATAGCCTTGTTTCATATGAATCAATATTTTTGTACTCAAACGAATATCTAAAAGATTTTATTTTTTAAACAGATGAAAAATGTTCATTAGTTGATTTTTTTACATGACAGATATGGATAGATTGATTTTTCTGAAATTCCTTATTTAACCTTGAGAGATTAAGAACATTCTTTGGCCTTTTCTGGTTCTACTATAGAAGAGCTCCTTATATTTAATTTAAAATGTTGAATCTTTAGCACAGATTTACTTTCTCTAAAGTATTGATTAACTACTACAGTTCAAAGGTATTTTGAAATCTTCATCTTCCTTAGTTGTCCAGCATGTTGAATCCTGCAGTGTCCTTTGCCCTTCCTTGAGATTTTGAATACACCAGACTTCTCAAAGTTTCCTGCACTTGCCACTCCTCCTGTTCAGGAAATCTGTATCCATAACTTTGTGGTTTAGCAGTGGCAGTAGCAGGATGAACAGGAGTCTCTGAAATCCAGCCTACCATGCCATCAAGTTGTGGTGCAAGAGAAGTTAAAGAACGTGATGCAGAACAGTGTCTCCAGAAAAATGTCTGTCTTTTCATACCAAGAGACATTACTTTCCCCTCCTGCCTAATCTGTCCCTTTCCCAAAGGTTTGCATTTTGGAAGAAAACAACCACACACAATACAAATAAATCACAAACTGATGGTTCTTTACAATAATCTGCCAGGCAGTTTGAAACATTGTTTCTGCTCACTGTTGTGAGGTGGTAACCATGAGCAAACTAGAAAAGCAGATAACCAGAGAAGGAAATATCCTCTTTGATTGCTCCACATGAGTCAGTCAAGCTTGTCACAAAGTACCCAGAGAGGACACAATATAGCCCATGTTCACTTTTGGTAATGTTTTGGTGAGGCAGTGATGAGAAAAAATTATTTTACTTAATTGTTTTGATTTTGAGATAGTTAATTTCATCTTTTCAGCAAGTCTGAGTCAGCCAAGTTGATTCCCTGTGATGATTGCATGGCTCTTCTTCACAGAAGGCAGAAAACAGAAATGTAATTCAGTGTCTCACAGGTGGAAAAAGGAATTGCTCTGAGGCAGCAGCTCTCAGAGGCTGGGAAGCTTCTTGGAAGACTTTCAGGCCGTTTTTTCTATTAACTACTTTTAGAGTTGTGTGTGTTTCTTTAAATGCATTCAGAAAATGTCACATCCTAAGCATAACAGGCAATAATCCAAGTGACTAAAATAAGAACAAAACTTCACCATAACTTAAAAAAAAATAATTTCAGGCTTCAGATTATTTGCTATATAGCTCATATGAATTACATCAGTTGCCAACACCACCACCATCAGCTTTTCCAAACAATTGTTTAGTTTTGTGTTGTTATCAAATACTTTATCTTGACAGCATAATTAGTGATTTACTGTACCCAAACTGGGCTATGTTATTACAGTCCCTAGACAGTAATCCCCTGCTGATCAAGCAGTGAAGTCAGCTGAGAGGTTGCTAGCTAATGGTCCAATGCAAACTGAAGTGCTGTTTGCTATCTAATAAACACATTTGTTCATAGCACACTTGCTAATAAGGACACCACTAAAAAGAACATCCCTTAATCATGTATAATACCACTGGAGTATTTTTAGTGCATACTAAACTATCTTTTTACTCAAAAGAAGAACTGAGGATCCACTCTACTTAAAAGTATACACCACTTAATACACTCTGAGAACAGTATGTTCAAAATTGTGTTGAAATTAATTCTTTCTGACATTTACCCCAAAATAACACTTTAACAAGCCTCTGCTTGTCTGCAGCTGCTCAGGATGACATTATGGAAGAAGGCAGCTAGGTGGAGGAGTTGTTAATGTTGTGGTGCTCATATTCATGCAGCCACCATCAAGGCTGGATTACAGGAGGTGTTAGTTTTATGCTCTGAATTCCTGAGATAACCCACAGGTTATAAAATTAAGGAGAAATATGATTATTTCTTAGGTCCATCATCCCATGCTCTGGGGTTTTTCTAGGCTGTTTTGATTTATTTTGTTCTATATTCTTGTCACTTAGGCCACTATTTTTTGCAGTGAAGCTTTTTCCATCTAAAGTTTGCTTGTCCTTTGTATTTAAAATGCTGAAAGAAAAAAATAGCCAAAACTGTAAGTACTTTCACACCTGTAAATACTAACTAAAAATAGGAAAGTAACCTTCCCAAAAATAATTCTGTGACTTGAGCACCTTCTGATACCCCCTCTGCTGCAGTCTTTGGTGCCAGAGCTGTGTGGCATACTGCATGCTGTGGGTCCCTGTCCCTGCTGCTCTCAGCTCTGCATGGCAGAACAGTGAGGTTGCCATGGTATGAACCCATCACCCAAGCAAGGCTAATGGGACACAGAAGTGGAAGAGAAAATTTGGAGCGGTGTATGAAAGGAAAACCTATAATCTCTTCAATAGACCCAGTGGATAAAAACAGGGACTGGGTTGTAACTATCATATAATGTCAGAAATCAGAAGGGATTTGAGCCATCAAACCCAATTAGCCAGCTGTTGAAGGAAAGAGCATCTTAATTATGTTCTTCCCCTCGCACCTTGCTGCTACCGTAGACCTGTTTAGGTGGAGTGACTGCAGATAAATGCTCTCGTTGCCCACAACTCCTTAGTGAGATGTTGTCCTTTGTTGTCTGTGTCTTCTTTTTACATTGGATATATCCTTGTGATATGCCTACACAGTATGGTTATGTATCCATTTGTTTATCAGACAGAATTCATGGAATCACAGTGTTCTTGTGGTTGGGAGGGGCCTATAGAGGTCATCTGGTCCAACCTCACCTTGCTCAGGAAGGGCTACTTAAAGCCGGTTGTCCAGGACCATGTCTAGAAGGCTTTTGAATATTCCAGAGATGGGGACCACAGCCTCCATGGGCAATCTGTGCCCTGATATCCAGAGGGAACCAGCTGTGTTTCAGGTTGTGTCTATTGTAATGGATTCTGTCTCTGGGCACCATTGAAAAGAGCCTGGCTCCATCCTCTTTACACCTTCCCTGCTGGTGTTTGTACACACTGATGAGATCCCCCTGAGCTTCCTCTTTTGCCTGCTGGACAGTTCTAGATCCCTTGGCCTTGCCTCCTGTGTGAGGTGCTCCAGTCCCTTCGTCATCTGTGTGGTCCTTAGCTGGACTCTCTCAAATAGCTCAATATCACTCTTGCAGTGGGGAGCCCAGAACTGGACACAGCACTCCAAGTGTAGCCTCCCCAGTGAAGGATCACATCCCTCAACCTGCTGGAAATACTTTGCCTAACACTTGCCTTCTTTGCAGCTAGACCACTTTGCTAGCCCATGTTTAACTGGGTATCCATCAGGATCTTCACGGCCTTTTCTACCAAGCTGCTTTTCAGGCAAGTGTGCAATAAAAAAAAAAAAAAAATGCTGTCAAATAGAATAGTTCTATAAATATCCAAATTTCCAAAAGAGCTAAGCAGATCCTATTAATGCCATCTTCCCAGGTTAGTGAAAAGGAAGCATTATAAAGCGTGAATAAAATAGCCACATTTCTGCTGAGGGAGCACATTATATATTTTGTAGCTATTAATAACACTGAACTGTTAAAGGGAGTTAGTAATGACCTGCTCAATTCAGCATTAAAATTGTGGCTGAGTCTATATGTGATCCATGGCAAACTTTGTGTTTTCAAGTATTGAGGTACACTGGCCACTAACATTCTAAGTACCTAAGAGTATTTATTTTTGCCTGCCAACTTCTTTCCAGCTGCTTTAAAGTCTATTATACAAGTGGTAAAGAGACTTCAAA
Source organism: Vidua macroura (assembly GCF_024509145.1). Lineage (NCBI taxonomy): Eukaryota > Metazoa > Chordata > Aves > Passeriformes > Viduidae > Vidua > Vidua macroura. The sequence continues at coordinate 43,641,543 of NC_071575.1, read as the reverse complement.
TAAAAGGTGGTACCTTTTTAACAAAATTGAGATCCAGCACTGAGACTGCCCCTCTCCAGCAGAGTTCAGCCAAGCCCTCCAGAATATTAGATGTGTTGAACATTCTCTAGCCCTGCAAACTCAGTGTTCCCTTGATGCCATTTTCCCTATCACTGCTTCAAAATATTAGCTCGTGTAGGAGGTTGGTGTTGTGGTGGCCTGGAGAGCACTGCTGGCCATGAAGGCAATTATTCTGCTTCTCTCGCTTTCCAAAATATTTCCAGAATAGGTAAGGAACCATTCTAAGGCTGAGATGAAATTACCAGATGGCAGCTGCTGGCTTTTGGATGCTCTTTTTTTTTTTTTTGGTGGTCGTGGTGGTAGTGATGGGACAGCCTTCTTGTGCCACTGCTCAAAGGCATGCAGTAAGCTCTCTGGAGAGGCTGTTCATGAGGTGGCCGTGGAGCAAGCTGGAGCTGGATCCCTGGACTTGCATGTGGTAACAAGAAAACTGTCAGCCAGCTTGTACCTACTCCCCCTCCCTTTCTTTCCCCCAGCTCCTGGGAACAGTTCCTGTGGCAGTAGTTTGTGGGGATTTCTGTACTAGTTTTTGTGAAACAGATTTTTAAGTTTTAGAGGGAAAATGTGGATTTTCATTTGATTCTGAACTAATAATTCTTGAAAATTTTAAATGGAAACAAAACCTGCATATGCTAGCTACAATTGTCCTTATTTTCTCAATCTATAGTTACCTAGATAATTGTGGGAAACTATGCAAAGTCCTTTTTGAATAGGACCTCCTCCTCAACTGAGCATCAGGATGCGCAGTTGGAAAACCCCATCAGAGAACCTTCCTGGGGCAGCTTCTGTAAAGCAGGCAGCAAGCAGCTGTTGTACACCTGCAGCCAGCCACATGGCGGAGCTAAGTTTGAGGAGACAGAGGTCAAAGCATCCCAGGAGATGCTCCTTCTGGCCTGGGAGGAGAGGTGCCGCCTCCCATAGTGCTGGCAGGTTTCCTGTTTGTTGTCTTCCAGACATAAATGATCAGTAGGCTTTCAAAGAGAGAGCAAACACACAGAGAAAAAACAGTCATCAACAGGGAAGAGGTTTAGCAAGCCCTTCAGCGAAGCTAAGTAGACAGATTGAGTGCCAGTGAGCATAAGACCCCAGCTACATACCTAACTGCTGCAATGGAAACATACAATTAGGGGAAGAATTTAATTTTCTAGATGTTGAATATCATGGCTAATTCCCACCAAGAAACCGTATTTCATCGGGATCTAAAACACAGCATATGACTCAGAATAAGGCTGCAGTTGTTTCTGTGGACACTGCTGGCTGCAACTGAGAGGTTTAACTGAGCAGTGGCATCCTGCATTTCCAAGGAAAAAGAAAAAAAAAAAAAAGAGGATTACTGTAGCAACTCCTTTCAGACAACTTTTCTGTTCACTGTGATGAAATCAGTTCAAAATTAATTGTCATGTTAAGTATCAGTTAACCACACCATTTGAAGGAGATATGGAGTTTCTCTCTCCTGATGGAGTTTCCCAGCAGCCAGGCAGAAGAAGCTGTAGGTGGCACCATGGCACTCTGCAGGAGGGCAGTCCAGTGCTGGACTGATAACTCTGACTCATAACTGAGCTGGTGAACAGAAACCACAGACTCAGTGGAGACACCACTTTTATGTCACATTGCAATCTTCCTCCCTACAGCAGTCCTCCTGGCTTCTAGACATTACCCATCCCTGGCTTTGCCCGCCAGATAGCCACTTATTCACCCTCTTCCTTCCACCCATCACAAACACTTCATTGTACAGCACTGATACCACTTGGTTTTGCTGGAGCTTTATTCTGGTTATCCTTTTTTAGAGAGAGCTACAATCTGTGATTGAGCATAATGACTCACTTAGGGAAAGGGACAACTAAAGATATTATTAGTTCCTGTTAAGTGGCAATGCCAAAACTTCACAGGATCACATTTTATATGACCGGATTTATATATTTAGCAATTTTGCAGTACTGTAAGTGAGGATGTGCATCATTTCCTGGGATTGTCAAGCCTTTGATGGAACTCTTGGAATGCAATGAATAATATCATTACAATACTGTACTTTCTTAAACATAGTGGGCATAATTAAAGTCCCACCCACAGAGGTCAGATCCATCTGACTCACTATTGTTAAGAGTTAAGAGACTTCCATTTATTTTAACAATGGTTTGTTTAGAATATGAAGTCAGTGGATTTCTTTCCTTTGTGGAAGGTGTCATTTTACTATGTCAGGGACAATGTGGAGTTCTGGAGTAAAGCTATAAGTAGAGTACAGATACTATTGGATCTGGTTGTCACTTAACAAAAGTTAAATCTGCTTCAATTAAATCAATGAAATAATTATTTGCATCAGTGTAGTATCTGGTCTAGTATATTTAGAATAGGTCTATACCTTTAAAGGTAGGATTGCTAAATCAATAACAGTGTAAGAAACAATAACACCTTAAAAATTCAGGTTTCTTAGGTATTTTGCTTACTCCTTTCATCACAGTGAACTAGGTTAGAGGAAAAATTATATTTCTCATTTTTACATCAGTTTTGCCATCTAGAGCTTTTGCAGAAGCACAGAATTGGTACACTGTATTTGTATCAAGCATTGCATTGGGACTTTTAAGGGGATCCTATCAGGAGAAAAAGAGTTTAAACTATTACCAATAACAGCAGAATAATTATTAATTAAAGCCTTTAGCAAAAAGCAATCTCCATATTTTAGCTGATTAGTCTGTGGATTTGCTAGCTGTCTGTGTAAAATTAGTTTCATGGGTTTGCTGCTATGGCCACTTAAATTCAGATCTTCAGAGGTATTTCAGTTTGGAAATACAGGGCAAGCCTGCTGCTTGTGTTTATTATTAGGAGCCTAAATAACTTTGTGGAGTCAGAGGTCCTGCTAATGGAAACACATGAATGTGTACCTTACTCCGTTACTGTGAACAGTCTGGTTGTCAAGCTTAGAAAGAAAAACAGTGAAAACTAAAACTTCTTTTTGGCTTTTAAAATAAGGAAAGAGGGCTAAAATGTTCCATCCAGCAATAAGGAAGATAACAGCAGGCGAGTGGCTTTCCACTTAGAAGCTCATGCTCCTGCAGATGCTTTTGCAGGGTAACCTACCCAAGGTGCAGGGATGGACAGGACACCTGGCAGCTGCAATAGGTATATGGGTGGGCAGCCCTCCTGACCCTTTCAGTGAAAGAACCACAAGGTGGCAAAAAAGCATCAATTCTAGGCAATGCATCTTGTGGCTTTCTTAAGGCAAAGAACTGAAGTACCACAGAGACCTGATGTCTCTGAAGGAGATGTTCTGTAACCCTGCAAACCCAGTCTGCTCCACTGCCCATCACATGCCATCCCCATTCTATCACCTGGGGAAGCTTAGGGCTCGCAGTTCTTGTCCCCATGGTCACCATGTTCTTGGCGGGCAAACCATCACCTTACTCATGACCATATTTACTGATAACTGAATGGGGAGCAGACTTAATCAGGTGGGGCTGCTAGTATATGTTATACTACTTTTCTTTCATACTTGCTTGAGAGAAACACGTCAGCACATATCAGCACATGCAGTAGCATGTGGTACTGGTGAATGTGCTGGATAACCAAGGCAGAAGATGCTGGCAGCATCTGGCAGTATGAACAGCCAAGATGCAAAAGAGTAGAAGGGACAGTGCTTCAAAGTCACTTCTCAAATCATTGTACAGATCTCTGCCATTTTTCTCCTCAAGCTGAACACAAGAAGGTAGGGTTCAGCACAGCACTAGAATGAGTCTAGATTTCATTCATGATTGATTTTGCTGTCTTGCTTACATAACCCACCTAATCCTGCCTCCTAGCTTGGTAAATCACAGCTTGCAGTGCTTTTCTTAGTCATTAACCCAGAGGATCATGATGAAAAGCAAATCTCATTAGCCATCAGCAGTGTAAGACATAGAAAATGGAAAGTAAAGAGAACTATAATGTTGCCACCTCAGTGGAATCAGTTTTATCTTAATTTTTAGTATCTTAAGTATTAGTTCTCAGACACACAAACGCACTGTGCCAGGGGGGTGGTAAATGTGGTAGGAATTGGAGTACAGGATTTTCCATTTTAGAGGAGCCCAGATTTCAGGCTGAAGGTGTGGGATTAGTGGGTCAAGGGCCATGGTTATTTCAGTGTCCCCAGTTAAGTCCTCAAGTAAGTAGGCAGAATTTACAAAGAGATATTGAACCTTCCAGAATAGCACTCTCACTTACATATCTTGGCCAATAATATCAATGTGAAGCACTTAAAAATATGCTCTTATTTATTGATCTAAGCAGGAGATGAACTCTTCTGACAATTTATTCCCAGGGGGAAGAAAGAGTATCTGAGACATCTGATCTTGTACAGCCTCCCTTGGTACTGGGGAGGTGCAGGTTTGTCTTTCATTCTTTTGTGTAAAAACAGGGACAGTGCTGAAAATATGTGGGGCAGGAGGGGAGGGGGAGGCAAAGCTGCCCCTAATTCAGTCACTTCAGTCACCAAGTTATATGAGTAACTTTGGTCTTGTTTCTTCAAACAGTTGGGCTTTTTTCTTAGAGTAATTTGCTGAGATTGAAGTAGGATATGGCCAAACAGGCCCACAGGGAAGAAGGGGAAGGGTGAGCAGAAGAAGCACTAGGGTGGCAGTCATTCAAGGAGCCTTTAATCCTCGAGTGTCTGAGGAGTGGTGCTAGCTAAATATTGGCTGTCCTCCAACAATCTGCAGCTGGAAAGCTACCCTGCTGGGGAAGGGCTGAACTAGGTGTTCAAAGCAGCCCCTGCAGGCCTCAACGATGAAGTAAAGTAGGGTCTCCTAGGGACACAGCACCATCTTTCCTAGGCCCTCTTTCACTGAAAGCTGAATCCAGCCCTGACAAAACAGGAACATGGGATCATCAGTCCAGCCTGCAAATGATGGATGGAAGCAATGCTGTCAGAGCGCACATGACCCATCTCTCTTCGACCAGTTCTGATTAGAAGCCTTGTGTTTTGCAGCAGTAGCAGAACAAACACAATCAGGAAGGCCATGTGAAATCAATTTTTATTGAATTATTCATTGCATATTTCTATGCTGTACTGAGAAAATAATTCCAAATCCTATACTACCCAGCTACTTTCAGCTGCTTTCCTGAAGGCAAGCACGTGACTCTGGTTTCAATTGCTACTGTAAATATACAATTATTTATAAACTACCTCAGAGGGACCATATGGTCCCCTTTTGAATAAAAATGCACAGACGGAGCTGAAAAAAATCAGTGAAAGAGAGGCATAGTAAATTGATATGTAGGAAACCATCTGCTTCCATGGGCGAGTGATGTTATAACAAAATGCAGGAGGCACAGTTAAGACAACTGTAGAGAGCCAACTCCTTCTTGCAGATCTGCTGGTCTTCTACCTAACATCAATTTTGTGTTGTCATTTGCTCCAGCAATATACCAGGAAAGCTATATTGGCTACCTTCTACATGCCTGGGACTAACAACCCTCTGTGGTTTCTCTTGCATATGCCTACTCAGTGAACACACCTCAATTTGATTTAAATTGCTCTTATTTCTGCTAAATCTGTGAAACACATTGGGTATCACTAATCGACTGTACTAAAATTAAAATGTTTTGAACAAGGTTATTTCTGTAAAACAGTAAGAAAACTGATGTAGACCTCATTTATTAAAATATTTTCCGTAAAGTTCCAAAACTTACTATGACTTTGCTTGGATGATGTCAGAGTAATGTTTGCATTAGGTCTCAGTTATTACAAAGGAGCTGTGAAAGCTGCAGAGATCTGGTTTATGTCACTGCTATCATAATGTTGGGATACCATAAGTACAGGTGCCAAACGGGAGCATTGTTGATGTCACTTGGGTTACGGTGCAGCAATGTAAACCCTTAAATGGGTCGCTGGCTCTGCAGGGAGAGGGTGGCTCAGTACCAGCACAAGAGCAGTGTCATTCGTTGTCAGTGTGAGCATGTTGTCCCATGCTTTGCTCCATTCAGTGTTACAGGAACTAGGCTGCTGGCAGTCCCTTGAAAGCACAAGGGCAGTGACTGAAAACTAAGGGTTTATTATGGAAAGAAAAGAATGACAGGCAGGACAGCAGTCCTAGTACTGACCCCATGAGTTTGGGAACAGTTCAGTGAGCCTATCTGGCACGTGCAGTGAGTTACTTTTGCTCTGCCATGCTTTGTGAACTTATCTAGGGGCCAAGAAGCTGTCTCTGCCCTTCCTTCCCAGCCTCTGAGAGCAGGCAGGCAGAGACTGAGGATCACCTCTGTGCAGGAGGAAAGGAAGTCTCAGGTCTGAACTGCCCCCATGAAAATCCAACTGTGGCTACACTGCCTGGGCAAGGGGGAGAGGAGAGACACCTGAAAATACTTAGGATCTTTATAAAAATGCAAGAAAAAATATAATTTTCTTCAAAAAGGCAAATGGAATGAACATTTAAAGAATACAAACAATGTGCAATTTCTGAATTATTATAGTTATCCTAATAATGTAGCAATATTATGAATAATATCAGGATCAATATTACTAAAGTTCATTCAAATGGCTTGTGTTTTGACATGGGAATTCCATCTATGGGGCAGAGACTGAGTCAGACAGAAAAGGACAGAAGCATTAAGAAGGGAATTATAAATACACTGATTTGCCTTATTCTCTTCCCCAGTCCTCCTCAAGGCTGTCAACACAGGACCACAGTCAAAAAAGTTTTCAGGCCAACATCTCCTTGCCTGGCCAACTCTGAGGAGATGTTGAGTCTCTTGGGGGCACTTTCTTCCTTTGCAGTGTGTTTTGTGCCTCTCTTCAGAGTGCATTGAACAGAGACTTCACCATCTTGACTGTGTATTGGGGGGCAGTTGGAGACTCTCTCATGAGAACCAACAGCATAAAATGCTGAGATGAGAGAGCAGCACATTACTAAAAATGAAAGCATGGCTCATCTACAGACCTACATTTCCACACAAAGTTTTCTGGCCCTCTGTCAATCTTTCCTTATTTCAGCCAATAGTAAAATTATGTATGTGCGACCTTGTCTTCTTACTCCCCTTCTAGGTTTCTCAGGTGAGGTGCAGCTTGCTGGAGCATCTCTTTACAGAGTTTATCAAACTTCTTTGGCTGTAAGTCAGTCCTTCTAAAAAACATAGTCCTTCTAAAAGTCCTATCTTCTGACTTGAAACAGAAAAAGCAGTAGACATACAGTGTCCTGCAGAGAAGTTAAGGCTGTCACAAGCAACATCAACTGGGCTGCTAAATGACATGCACATATCAGTGCAGTGGTATGGCTGGGTTTTTTTTCAGCTGTTGAAGCAAAACATGTGACTGTCTTATCCCAGCCCTAATGGTTTGAAAAATTATTCCCAGTGAGGCTTGTGTTTGCCCTTCATTAACTTGGTTGGGTGAGGTGGATTTGTTTTATGGGTCATCAGAAACTTGGACACTGGAATTTACACATGCACTACAGTTTCTGTGTGTTCAGATGTAAAACAATGGTGAAGGAGGAAATACTTTTGATGACCCAGTTTCCCTGGAGCTGAGAACAGATAGATGTATTTTCTATAGCATGAAGTATTGCTGCAAAGTGGTGAAATGCTAAACTGCTGGTGTCTGTGCTGTTTTGCCTCCTGACTTGGATAAGAATGACAAATTTGTGTTGGGGATTAGTCTTCATGTGTAGCCTGCAATGACAAATCCTATAGGCAGTGATGGTTTTGCTCTGCTGACTGTGGAGACGAGGAAAAATAGCATCAATAGCTACGGACAGACTTGTAAGTGTGTATGCAAAATAAAGTTTACCACAAGAACAGAGAGGATTTTGGTGCCTAGTTATGCAATTCTCAATATCCATCACTAGCCATGTTGACTACCTCCTCACAGCTTGGGCCTTGTGCATTAGATGGTTTCACTGAGCTCTATTACCATGCTTGCACTTACCTTTAATTTTTTTTTTTTATTCTCAGTAGAGATTTGAAGTAATATTGTCCTAAGAGACCTGGAGTTCATTCAACTCCAGTGAATTTTCATTCCTAAAGATATTTTCCTTAGTAGTGCTGTCTGTTTACCTGGGTTTTTACTGACCCTCTGCATCATTTACAGAGTCAGTTTAGATACTTTTTCATTTCTTACCAAGGTTGAAACAAATAAAATATAAATCCTTTGTCAGCAGTAAAAGATACAAAGGCTTGAAGCTTATATAGCATTTCTCTTATCTACTCCAACTCCTCAAAGAAATTCATATATAAATTAGTAGGAATCCATTAAGGCAGTTCTTCAGAAGTCTAAGACATTTTATCAGGTTATATAAATGTAAAACTGATTCCATTGATCACAGTGGACCTCAACCATTTCACAGCAGGGTGTGAACCTTGGAAAGTCTGTGGAAATAGTGCCTGGAAATAGCTCTGTGTATCTAATTAGCAGATTAGTCTGGTGTGCCTGCCACTTAGTAGTGCTTGCTAGTACCCTTTGTGAAATAAGCTCTGTACCAGCTCAAGATGTTTGTGGCTAGATTTCTTTGCTCATAAACTTGGCACTTGAAATTTTTGTGAGGCATTAATTAATTCTTTAAAAAATGCACAGCATTTGTATATGGGTACTATATAGTTAACCTGGCCTCTTGTAACTAGGGTGTGGGCTTTCTGTCTTGGACTCATCCAGATCTTCCTGGAAGGCCTCTGGGATTGAAAATTTGCTGGGGTGGTCCATAGCAAGGATACATGAAATCTCTTTTGTGGCTTTGAGCCAAGGAACATCCCAAAGTAGGTACTTCCCCAGCAAGGCAGCAGAGGTGTTACCAGCTGTGTGTTGGGACAATGCTGCCTTTGCTGGAGGTCCACTGATGCAGCACCTATAAAGGCATGGGTGTTGGAAACACCCATTTACTTGTGGGTAAATGCCCTCTTCCTGTCTGTCCCATTATGAAAAGTACCTCTCAGAGCTGGCTTTAATGAATCCTGCTCTTTGTGGGTGTTGTTTTCCTGTCTTCACTGTGCTAACCACATTGTTTCCTCAAGGGTAAGTGGGTAGGTAAAGAGTGTGTTACAAGACTTCTTTTCTAGCTATTAGTTTTGACCTATTTTATTTATTGTTATCTGGACTGTTTGTCCAGATGTGAGTAAAATAAAAAATACTCCAAAAAAGATGCTTTCCAATTTTAGACAACTGTTTTGAGCCCTCAGAGTGGTATTCAGTTGCCTGAGAGGAAGTATCGCTTATTTCTGTGGTAAACAGAACTAGTGGTCTCTTGTGCTTGACAGAGGGTTATAATGTAAATATAGAAATGTTCGTGCTTGAATGAACTGATTTATTACTGTGCTCTCTTTTAGGATAGTGAAATTGTCCCCAGAGAGGTTAAGGTGTTGGTGATGTGCTTGCCTGAAGTGCTGAGGTGGAGCCTCACTTGCTCAGTGCTTTAGCTGCCTGTGTGGGGTTTGCAGACTGCACGGGGTACATTTGCTCTGGTACACCATGATATATCTAAACTCATACTCTGGTCATCCACAGGGACAAGCTTTTTCCTCCCAGTTGTCCAGAGGATGAGTCCTACCAAGAGCTGAACTTGCCCTGGTGTAATTTGTTGCAGGCAGGGACATGCCAGAACACTACATGAAGGACAATAATTAGGTGGCATGCATTTATCTGAGCACATTTCCCACTCCTTAGAGAGCACTCTGCATCTTGGTGGGCACTGGCAGCTTTGTACAAAAGATTTCAGGCTGGTTTTTATTCTTTGGCCCAGAGCAGGGGTGAGAATACCATCCCCTCTCTGGGTGAGACTGGTCTGAATGGTACAGCCAGTGTTACTTTAGGACATCAGCATCCCATGTGAGGATGACACGTCTGCTTTTGTAGTGATAATGAATGTTTTGAAGCCATCAACACAGCTAGGACTCATTTATTGTGTCTTTTTTTGTCAACTGAGTTTAATTGTTTCACAACCAGAGCTCTTTGAGAAAACAATTTCTGCATCTCCTAGTACCTGCATTCCTAGGGTTTATTCCATTAACTACAGGGATTGTGGATTCTGGTTAAAATAATCTGCCTCTGGAAATGGAGAAGTTGACCCTGCTTGTTCTGCAGAGAAAGATGCCAATTAGTTCTCTACTCAAGTAAAAATTCAACAAAGACTTGAATGTTCCTGTGCTTGTTGCTTTACAAGATTGTTTATCAGTTTACAGGGAGGCCACACTGCCTTTTCAAAGTGCTGCTGGAGGGCTGCCAGCAATAGTAACAGAAAGTGTGCTCATTGTTTAAGTGCCACTGGATGCAGGAATGGCAGACTGATGCCTGCTTTCCTTTCATTTTGCGATGATCTAATTGCAAGAGATATATAATTCCTTGTTATGTCAGGGAAGTTGTTTCTCCAGCATCTGGTACTTCTCTGATTATCTACAAACAGTATCTGAAAATTAATAGGAAATCCAGCTATTATATAAGAACTACTACAGGGAACTGCTGCCTGCACTAAGCCCAAGAAGACTTCAGAGACTGCAAGAACTGGCTGTGTCAGTGAGTCAGTGAACATATAATTTTCTTCCTTTTTTTTTTTTTTTTTTTTTTTTTTTTTTTTTTTTTTTTTTTTTTTTTTTTTAACATCCTAGTAAATTACAGGCTTTGGTTATGGTTTGAAGAAATGTGTTCTACAAATGTTGTAGCATCTGTATGCTGCTGTTTTTACTGCAGCTGTTGTACAGGTCATTAATCTGATCCCACATCGTAAAAATTTCTCCACCCTCTTCATGAGTTTCTTTGTTATCCTAACACTTTCCAATACCTTGACGCCTGACTCTGCTATGTTCCCTTATAATTACCTGGGGTAGAACAAGTTTTTTTTATCCTCAATGCACTTGGCTCCTGCAGTGGTGCTCCTGAGCACCATTCTCACCCCATCTCTGTAACAGACTGCACATCCAGCTCTGTTGGCCGGGGAGACATCTGGGCAACAGACCCTCCTCTCTCATCCTCATCAGCTGCTTACCAGGATGAGCTCATGAGATGAGCCTGAGGAGGAGAAATGGCAGCTGCAGATGCTCCCATGTCTGATACTTGGTTTTCACCCCTGTAATCACTGTCAAATTACTCTGTGCAAGGGTTGTTGCCATTCAGTGTTGTGCAAGGGGAATGGTTTAGCAAACTCCTCCTAAGCAAGGTGAGGGGAGCTGGCAGGTTTGCCTGAGCTGTGGGACAGGTCTATAGCGGGCAGTAACAAGGATGGTCCAGCTGTTGCAAAGCTTAAAGTAAGCACTGCTGGGAAAACAGTGGGGTTTGGAAAGAATAATTTTTGGGAACTTACCCGAGCATGAGTCCTAAAAAGTGTCCAGGAAGGAAGACCACATGGGAGCATGTCAAGGGCATGGTCAGTACTTAGTACGTCTAAGGAGTTTAGTCTGAGGTGATGATCTCCACCAAAATTTCACTAGCTTTTCATAACTGGCAAGAGGACAGTGCTTCAGGTTTGCTGCTCAGTGGGCAAACATTCTCCCAAAGGTACGTGTGTCCTAGGTAACCCAAAATACTATTCTATTCCATATCCATCTGTGTCCAAAGAATCATTACTGTCTGTTTACAGCCCAGGAGCACAGCCAGAACCGCAACTGTGGGATGGTCAGGAGGCACGAATCCCTTTAAAAGGTTTGGGTCTGAGACCATTTTCCCTTTGTCTCCCTATTTCCAGTTGGCAGTGGGGGCTGCTATCTTGGAAGGGGGCAGTACCCTGCCAATTCGGGTGTCTCTTTGTTCCTGTGGAGTTTGTGAGATTTAGCAATTTTTTATTGAGTTATTCACTATTTTTTGCCTGTTGCTGTTTCACTTCTTAGTAAACTTATTTTTTCCACTTTTATCTACTGGTATTAGTTCTTTATTGGTGGAAAGGGATTGGTTGGAACTAAGGGGAGGTAACTAATTTTAGAGTGTCCACTTCTTTAAATTGTCTTAAACCAAGAAAATGTGGCAGGCAGGAGGAAGGGGATCTGGCTACCTCTGGGAAAAGGACCTGACATTTTAAGCCAGGTAGCATTTTTAAGGAGAGGACGTGGTTCTTGGGGTACATTCTAACTCATGTTGATTACACACTTTACTCCATTTTTCCAGGACAGCAGCTTTCATAGCTCAGGGAATTCCCAATGTGGCTTTATCTGCAGATCAACTCTCAGACAGGGCTGGCCTGTGCCACCCCAGCCATCATGGTTTACTTTCTCAGCCATATTGTCTAACACTTAGCTGATCAACACCATTTTCTAATACCAATAACCTTGCATTTTTCAGGCAGTGAGCCATGACAAGGTTGAGGCACACTAAGCAGGTTAGCAGCACTGTCCCTTGGCAGTGCCATGATATTTAGTAACACTGATCACTTTAAGAGTCTCCATTTGCCATAACTGTAAGCTGAAAGAGAAGTGCATGCCACTTAATATTTGAAAAATGCAGATGCTGGGTTGTTTGAAAACTTCTGTCTAACCACTCTGGGATCTGTGTTAGGAAGTCAATATTTCAGCCACAGATCCTTAACACAACTGACTGCAAAAAAAGGGTGCTGCTCTACTGCATGGGGCTGAGAACAGGGAAGGAAGCTTCCTCACAGGAAACAAAGCCCATATTCAGTTTGTGGTCAGAAAGTCTTAGAAGTGGACTTACCACTTGTGCCTGTTCCTACCATCTCCACTTTCTCCGCACTTTCTTAAGTTGGCGTGAGTTCTTACTCCCAGCTCTTAGTAGAACGGAGAATGAGACATCTTAACAGTGGCTTGAATTTGGGCTTCAGCTTGAAGACTAAATGCAATTTCACATGAATTTAAGTCAAACTAAGACCCCAGTTGAACCATATGGAGGAATGTCTTCCTTCAGATAAGAGCATTGCTTGCCCTAGGAAATAGTAATTTTTTTCCCCACTCACGGACAGGGACTAGTCAGATGTACTCAACAGATCTGGCTGACTTTGGGGATACAAGCCAAAACTAGAAGCATGTGGCTGGAAGGGAGATTGGTGTTTTTAACTTTGGCTGTGTGGTTTTAGGTGAACTTCAGGTGAAGCTGTCAGACTGCGCTGCAGAAGGCCAACAGGTATTTGTCGTAGTCTCTGCAAGCAAGGAGAAAAAAGAACTGTAGTTTCTCTTTTTTCCTTTGCTCCCTAAATTATGTTGCTATGTCTTAAGATATGGCTATGAGAGGATTAAGTTTGGCTGGGTAGAGAAGTGTGTGCAAATGTATGCCAAACAGAAGAGACTATTAGACCAGTCCAGTGCAGAAGCTTGTTCCTCTGTACTCCCAGGTTTATGGCTTTAAGATACATCCCTGGGCTTGGGGACCAGACAGTGGCTTCCAAGGATCCTCTGATACCCAAATGGTCTCATCACTTCTCCTGCAGAGGAGCTTGGGGAGCTGTACTTATCCTGTGCAGTCAGGTATGCTCTTCAGTTGACTGGACTCTAGCCAAGAGGCCTTTTTGTAGGTGGTCACTATAATCTGAACACTAGTAAAATCAGTGGTCAAAGGCAAAAAAGGGAGTACTTTCCAGACCCTTTAAAGCTTTGACAGAGGTACTTTGGCAGAAACAGCTGCCTAAGACATTACTGTCTTTGGGTATCCTCCTCATACATCTGCTAATAGCTTCTGCTTCCACAGCTGAGAAGAGTCTGGCAGGGGTTTGGTCACTTCAGGCACCAGTTTAACATCTTAACTCAAACCCAAGTTAACAGCAGCCCTTTAAGTTAAATTACCTGATTTGACCTTGAAACAGACTGGCAAGCACTCACTCAGTCTTCTAAGAGCAGACAGAAACAAGTACTGGCCATAAGGAATGCTGTCATCTTCAGCAACCACAGGCTGTGGTAACCATCTGCCCCAGCTTCAAGTCCCTCTAAAACTGTATCAGAAACTTCACTTTAATGTTCCATAGCCTTTTGTTGATGCTTTGCTCTATATACTGCACCAAATCTAATGTAGTTGGCTTTGCAAGAGCTGCATGCCCTAAATTCAGTGAAAATACGTGGATAGGGCAAGAGAGCATTTGCTGTTCAAGCCATTAAAATGATACATCGTCATCCCTTTGGAAGAATGAGTATGGCCCCAACATTAATTCAGATCCCAATTTTAATGTTTAAAAACTAAGAGGTAACAGAGAGATCATAGAACTTGATACATTTTATTTACACATAGAAACTGAAAACTGTGTTGTTTATTTGGATATGAGCAGCACAAAGTTAACAGGTCATGTTAAAAGGAGCAAAATATTACTGATGACTCACTTCAACAATCTATTAGAGATGAGCTTGTATCAAGCATACATCATTCAAACAACATTGTTTATACTAGATCTGTGTGAGCCTTAGCATATGTTGGGACACTAAAACCAGGTTTCTATAAACAATGTAAAGTTCAAGTCAAATGGAAAAATACCTTTTCAGTTTCTATTTTGTTGGCTATAACACTGAAAACAAAACATACACTGGTATTACTTTGAAGAGCTCTGTAAAACTGACTGTATATAGGGTTTTCCCCTCAAATTTGTGCTCATGATAAAAGCAAATGTTATTTCAAGTTTCATTCTCATCCAAGCTCATAAAGTAAACATGGAAAAAAACCCACAATTATTTTTAGATGCATTTCTTAACCTCCATTTTTCAGCAGTCCTGAAACAACATTTCCATGCTTTACCAGTGAGAAAGTCTATGCAAGGCCTCTGATGGATGCACTCTCAGGACATACCCAGCCCTCACCCCTGGACACACAGCTATCTAATGACCTCTGCTTGTTCACAGAGTGGAATGTGCAAGCAGTCCCTGGCGAGGGAAGCTCTTGGCAGCCTCAGGTGCCAGCGTTTTGGTCTCATGAGAGCGGCAGGGTCTGAGGCAGAGCAGCCACAGGACTCTGCAGGAAGGGAAGGGGCTGGAAATGGCACCAATTGCTCTGGTTGCTGCTGATCCCTGACTTGTCATACTGTTGTTTTTTTTTTTTTTTTTCAGAACTACTGGCATTTCTGATGCCTGAAAATGGAAATGCAGAAGCTCTGCCCTGACTTCTGTTTGTACTAGTTGGGTAAATACACGCCTGGATACAACACGGCGTAATACTAAGTCAAATTGCTGGCTGCAGTTTGCCATGGTTTCTTCCATAAAGCCTTTTCAGCACTTTACTCCCAACTGACCCCAGCTGAGAAGGTAAGAGGTATCTGGGTACCAAAGGGGCACTTTAACAAGGGAGATATTTTACCCAGCAGGAAGACTGGCAGACTTGCTGTTGAGAAAACAGGGAGTCATGCACTGGAATTAATCCTAGCAATTTAACTGGAACTTTTATTTCTCTTTTTACTTTAGAGATGTAATTATAATTTCAAGTTTAGGATTTAATTTGTGAACTCTTGGGAGAAAGAAAAGGATATACATTTTGCTAAGAAGCTAAAATATTTGTAATTCTATTAAAATTATTCTTAATATGCAGAGCCTATCTCAACACTTCTATTCATAGGGGATAACCAACTGCAAAAATATACAGCATCCTATTTATTTACAATATATATGTACATAAAAATGAAATTTCCTACAATACAACACAACTGCATAGATTTGTCTTCAGAAACACAGGTATGTGTACAATTTGTGAATTCTAGACTTTCCAGCCCTGTACCTTTTATTAATTAATTATCCTTTTTTTTCACAGTTTGTTACAGAAATCCTTACATTAGATACAAATAAAACATTCTTTGCTGTACGTTACAGGAAATAAGGATTTTCTGACGCCAAGGGCTCTGGGGATTTGTTTATGAAAGCACTGTGGTGCCAGCTGATAAAGCCATCCCATGGAGCTGCTGATGGAGCTGAGTACATTCTGTGGTGCCTTTCTCCTACAGGCACTGGGGTGGGGCAGTAGGACTGGAGGTGGGACACCACCACATGAAAAGTTTTGTTTTGACCAAGGTGCTCTTTAGCCTTAATGTAAGGTTCAAGCAAAGAAATGCATAAATTTAAACTAGACATACCATTAATTGTTACTGTTTAATACTCAATATCAGAGAGCTGTGTTGCGCTTATGCATTGTAAGGCAGATGTACAGACAAAACCCACACTTGCATGTGTGACCTATTACAGGTGGAGCACAGGCTTCGGGTTCACATGTGGCTCAGAAGAGCAGCCCTCGGAGTGGATGAGCATCCCCATCCCTGACCTCGCAGGATGACAGCAGCTCTTGTGCCCTAGGCTTGCACATGTACCAGGCACCACTTGGTCCGTGTCAGCTCTACAAAAGGTCTGTGCTGGTGCACAGATTTGGCATTGGCCCTCTGACCAGGAGCACGCATCACCCAGAGAGGTCACTGCCCCGAGATACTGTTCCCAAATAACAATTTACTGTGTTTTACTACCTAGGCATGTTTGCATTGGACAGAGAAGGGCAGTTGTATTACGTTTGCTGTAAGCCCGTAACTATTTTCTTTGCAATGTGCTGTGGACTAGGAGAGGCAGCAAGGCTGTCTTTTAAGTGTAGGATTAGCTCTTACAATCTTATTAGTAGTCCCTGCTTCTAATTAGTCCTTCCTTGTTCCTCACCACTCGATTGTTGCTACTACACAAATAAGAATTTTGAAGTTTTTTGTTGCAGTTATTAGGAGCAATTTTGCATCCAGTCTGTGACACTTGCAGTGCTCACAATAGTGATAAACTCTCCATGAAAAGAAAGCATGCTATCACCTACTAAGTAGATATGGTACTCTGGATCCTATTAATTTTACAACAGAGAAACTCCTACAGCATTTCACTGTGCTTTTAAAATCCTAACTAAAATGTGGGACTCGTACAATCGTGGTTACAGGTTCACTATTCCAAATGAACTGAATAACAGCAGTATATTTTACAGATAACCTCATACAAATATTGTCATCCATCACTGATGTTGACAGTTACAGCAGGGTCTATTGCATTCTGTTAAGAATGTATAAACCTGATGAGAAAACAAAAAGCACGTTATTTCACGTTCATTACCAAAGACATCAAAAAACACATGATTCCTTTCCATAAATATCTATAAATATGATGCCAGTAAATCAGTCTAAGCAAAATTCCCTCTTTCTTTTTCTTTTTCTTTTTTTTTTTTTTTTTTTTTTTTTTTTTAATGAGACCCAGAAACAAAGTCTGCTTAAAGACTTAATATTTTGGGTATCTATTTTTCAGTATATAAGACATGCTTTGGTGGTTCAGTACCTTGGGTAATTTCACTTCTATGCACACTCAGCTCATTCTTCCTATTTATTCAATAAAACTCCAGTATACAAATAAACTGGGGAAAAGGAGAAGGCAGAACAGCAAAGAGGAGAGAGAGAGGAATAATGATGGAGGAGATTTAGGAAGATGAACAATCAGTGACCCAACAGCCCTTCAAGTCGAAGTTGGGTGCCAAAACTCAATGGTTCATATTTCAAATAACAGACTACAGACTATTTGCGGTGGCGGGGGAGGAAGGAGGAGGGAGATGTCACATATGTGACCTTGCTGGAATCCTCTAGCTCATACCTGTATACTTGAAAATCATTCCCAGGATCTCATCTCTCACAACCCCCCAATGCACAGCGCTGTGCTGTTCATTAATCAGTAGTAGAAGAAAGATAAAGGGGGTGGGGGGGGGAAGCAGGAGAGCTTGGTAGCATCTTAAGGATAACACTGCACAGCATTCTCAGGTCTGAGTTAAGTTTTTAGGATAAGATCCAGAGAGATTATAAGGCACCTCAAAAGCTGAAATGCAAGCTGAGTCAGAGAATGGAGTGAGATGCTGGGCTTCTGCTGCAGTGACCACTGAGGGTTGGGTGCCTGCAAAAGGAAAACCACAAATTTACATCCCAAGCTGAGAAGACGCCTGGAATGAAGTGCAAAGAGATAGGAACAAAGCACAGGCTCTTGTCCCCAGAGCTTGCCTAACACCTGGTCTTGTAGGCTCTCTGTGAATAAGGGCAGGGATCAGTCCCATAAGGGAACAGAACAAAAAGAAACAGAAAGAACCTGCACCATCACAGACAAGGGTCTGAGACCAGCCACAGGAAAGTACATGGGACCTTAGTGAAGAATACCAGGTAGCTCAGCAGTTTGTATGTTAAAGGCTGGAGGTGCTTGGAAGAAAGGATGATGTACCAGAGACCTTGCTGGGAGGTTCCCAGTTTTGTTCTTGCTGTTGGACTACTCCAAGTACTTTGGCAGCCTGTGGAATCCACTCTGCCTTATTTCTGGATCACAGTGAAGTATTATCAGAGGCAAGCACCTCACTGCCTATGCTAAGGTACAGATCTGGCAGTCTGGGCTTAGTAGGCTTAGTTTCTGCAGCATGAACAATCTGCATCTCAATTCCCAAATTTCTAGGAAGGCCCCAAACCAACCTCTCTGGATGTTATCTTTAGAAACCAACTTTCAGGGTCCTGAGATGTGTTCTGTGATCTCAACTCTCAGTGACTTCAAGCTGTGATAAGGTGTTACATTACAAGGTAATGGCAACTGAAGCAATTCAGTGGCTCACAGAAATCCCAAGATCCCAAATATTCTATCGCTAACCTTAAAAAGAGTAAGTTGCAATGACAGGTTCCTCACAGCTGATGACAGTCTGCTTCCACAGTTAAAAAGGGAGTTGTCAATGAACCAGCTACTGAGAACAAGAGGGTCACTGCATACTGACAGGTATGGCTCTAGCATACCAAGGGCATCACAGCCCTTGGGCATGAAGCGGGGCTCCCTATAGCCATCCGTTCTTTCAGTGGGAGACACGTCCATATTCTGAGACACTCTTTAGCTCACATGGTGAATGACATAAAGTGAACACGTTTACCCTGCTGGCAGTGCACTAATAGAAGATGCCTGCTCAGGACGGTGAGTGATCACCTGCTTAACTTTTGAGTCTCTACATGTGCTTCTCTACACCAGCTGTAAGGCATTAGGCAAATGCTTATTCTGTGGACAACTGTTGCAAGTTACAGTGTTTCTGCTAGTAGAATATCTTCTAATTATTATGCAGAACTAATGAAAAATGTAAATGAAATCTTTTAAATATAAAAAGTATTTCTGTTTGTTTAAAGAAATGTTGCAGATTTCAATTTCCATTAGGAATCTAGTAGTTTGG
Organism: Vidua macroura; assembly: GCF_024509145.1. Classification (NCBI taxonomy): domain Eukaryota; kingdom Metazoa; phylum Chordata; class Aves; order Passeriformes; family Viduidae; genus Vidua; species Vidua macroura. The sequence continues at coordinate 43,622,441 of NC_071575.1, read as the reverse complement.
CAGAGTGAGTCAAATCCTGCTCCCACTGCTGTCAAAGACCCCACTGACTTCAGTGGGAGGAGGGTAAGACACAAGAGAGGAGCCAGTCCCTACAAGGTATGGAAAAGGCATGAGGTATGATTAAATGCATAAGTTTTGATAAAACTGGAGCTTGGTATTTTTTTTCTGAGAGCAATGGGGCATTACTAAACAGTTAAATGCTGAAGAAAATGCAGACTTCTTATGGAAATCTTCAAATGTCTGCTTCTTTTCAGACTTAAGTACTCATGGTTTGGGGTCAAGTTCTGGTCAACCTCCAACTCAAGTGTGCCAGAGGAATAATGGCTGATGGTGGTGGCTGTCCTCCTGCTCCCTGCTCCGCATCACAAAGACACGCACACACAGACACACACAGTCTGTTCCCCAGAGGCATGAATGGGCCAAGCTCTGGGCCTGGTTTACCCCCCAAAACATCAGAGAGAAGCACCGGATTTAGGACCTACGCTTACACAGTGCTCAGCTATGCTCTTGTGGTGCTTTCCATGCCTGTGTCCAGAATGCTACACTTAACCCAGTGAGGCAAATGGTGCCTGGAACAGCAACAGAACAAACAAACAAACCAACAAACCAAATGCATACAATTAGAGAGCAGAGTTTTGGCTAAAAGAGGGGGGAAGGATGGGAACGGACAACACTCCAGTTGGAATTGATAGCAACAGGCACTGCTGCCATAAAGGAGCAGAGCTTGTGGCTGGAGGGCTAAGGAAAATAATGGAACAATGGAATTCATGGGTGGAGGAGGGGAAACTAATTGTGATGAATTTCTATAAGTGATGCTCTATAAAATCTCATGGACAATTAACACACACTTTTTGCTGATCAGAGAGTGATATGCCTGTTTGGAAGAACGGGTCTGTTTTCTGCAAGAAAATACTCCCATGACAGTATTTTCAGTACTGGATAACCATTATTTGGATTTGATTTGAGTACACTCACAAAAGGTGGAATAGACAACAGAATGGATGGTTGCAGTTTTGGTGTGTAGCAAATAGGGGTATCTTCTTTTGAGAAGAAGGTGAACTTCAGTGGCCTTCGGCCCTGCCTCCTGATTGTACCCAGTCATAGATGACCAAGGGAATGCTCACTAGGGAAAACAATACCCCCAGTGCCAAAAAAAGAGAAGCCTGAAACAAAAAAAAAAAAAAAAGGAAAGAAGATTAACGAATAAAAAGAAAAGACAATTAATTCAACTATGTTAACTTCTCTTAAGGAGATGTACAAGGTGGTGTATTAAAGTTATCAGCTAAAACCAGCTAGCATGTCTGGTAAAGACAAGACCAACAGATAATTAAACAGATTAGCGTCATTAATAATTACTTGCTGAACACTAAACTAATTTTTTTTCTCCTTTCAATTCACTTCTTAAACACTGATCACCTCTAAAGATTAAGTGAGTCTGTTTTTAGGATTGATCAGTTGTGCTCTTTCCAAAGCCTCACAGAAATCAGTATATTCTTCCCATCAGATATGTGTTCATCTAAGTTCAGTCCTTTTGTCATGGGATCTGTGGATGCAACCAAAGTGAAACATGTTTTCTACCTGCCTGCTCAGAGAAGAAAGGTCTGACTGTACAATGCTTCCAGTGCATGCCCCATTAGACTGGGAATACACAGAAGTGTTGCATCTTTTCAGATGCAGCACTCTCTAGGACTCACAGGAAATCTTTCCAAGGTCCATTCCTATTTGCTCACGTATGCCAAATGGCTAACATTACACTTCAGCTGGCTGCTTCGTGTGCAACCGCCCTATGTCTGACTCGGGTTTGTTAAAACCATGAGGAATACTGCAAATGGAGCACTTTGCATGCTTTCTGGATCAACACACAGAAGCAGAGAGAGCTTGCTGTGCTGAAAGGCTTGTTGAAGTGGGCTGGAGGGCTTCCTGCACCGTGCTGACAGCTGCTGCTTCTTGCCAGCCAGGGAAGTACCTCATCCCACAAAGAAGGGCCTCCCCATAACACAAGATGCTGTGCATGCATGGCCCCTCCACCAGGGGACTCCCAGGGTAAGCAAAGGAGAAGGGCAAAGACAGCTGCCAACTGACTGAAGTACAGAGGGAATGTAATGTAAAGGAGCTCACACATATGTTCAGATTAGTTCTGCTTTGCACCTAGCACATTAAAGAGAATGACAAGATGGAAGTGTTGCATTGATGGGAACCGGAATGCATACCCAAATCCTCTGAGTCAACTTTGATCCATCCTGCTGTGTAATTTTTAAATACAATGACGAAGGAAGAATGAAGATCAGCATATTGGCAGAAGTGACCCCTGCAAAATTCAAAAGAAAGAGTTTTGTTAACTGTCAGCAACAGCTAATTATTGCGTTGCTCATTAGCAACTGTTTTTATATTAGTAGTACAAAACCAGGATACTCTACCTACAACTCCAAAAATATCCTTCATGGATGGGATAAAAATGACTAACAGGTTGATGATAACCAAAAGAACAAAAGTAACCAAAACATGACGGCATAAGTCAAATTTTGTTTTTCTGGCCATCTCGAATAATGATGAACGCACCTGTAGGGGGAGAGAGAGAGAGAAAGAGAGGAAGTTTTCTGTCAAGAATAGTCTATGAGCCAATTCAAAGCTTCCCATGTTTATTTTAATCGGTTCTTCATGTGACAAGTGCTGCATAGATCTGTCAGAAATTTTGGGTTGCCTGAAGTAATGTCCTTTGAAATACTCCTTAAAATTAATTTGCTATTTCAGAACTGTACATGTGCATGTGCAGTAGGATATTCCTCTCTTTCTAACATGCCTTTTTGAATCCTTCTGCACTTTAAAGGGAACTTCACCTCTGAGCCTGCTCCAGTAAAGTGATGTGATGTAAGAGAGGACACGTGTGGATTCAATTTAAAACAGATTTAAGACCAAAAGTGATTTATTTATTTACTGCATAGAGAACTTCTCTAAAAGTTAGTGGGCGTCTGGCATGAGAAAAGACTAATCCAAGCTCAAGCTCTTTTTGTAGCTGTAACATTGTAGTCCCAGCCATCACTGGATTGTGGTTTGAAGAAATGTGCTGTGCACAGCTGTTACCAACTTCCAAACCATGCAGATCTTTTTACTTACAGTGAAAAACAGCACCGGCACGGTGAGAATCACTGCCACGATCACAGCCAAGCGCACGGTCAGGATGAGGATGTCATCTTTGCTCTGGTATTTGTGAAGCAGATCTGATTGCACATTCTCTATGGGGAACACAGTAAGGTAAGTGTTCTGGCAAAAAGGCAATTAGTCCACAAAAATCATTGCTTAACAACAGCCTTCTTGAACAACAAGTGATTTATCTGTAAACAAAACAGTATGGAATGAAACATCCTTGAGTTAAAACAGCACTTTGAACAAAATCTCAATGATCCCATTATTCCAGTTTAATCCTTTGGCGGCCTGATTTAGGAATGCATCTTAATTCATGACAGCACATGCCTAAGTCTAAGGTAATTTTCACTGTAGAAAAGACAACAGTGAGACATACAGGAAAGCTTGGTTACATATATACATTTATATAAAAATAGGTAAAGTGAAATCAGCTATTTTTAATTGGTTCTGTGGACTTTCTTTGAAGTTCCAAATGATATAAAAATAAACACATGCACTGCAATGGCTGAACTTAATATAAACTGCAAGGTCTTGAGCTAAATTAGTCTAAACAGCAAATAGACTTCCAGCAAAAAGCAGTGCCCGTGTTCTCAACTGAGAACAAAGCCTATCTTGGGTCATCTCTCAGCAGGACGCTCTGACATTTGCACTCAAATCCTTCAGCAGCTCCTCTGAGGGCTGCCAGCAGAGCCTGCAGCTCAGCTCCACGCTGGCCAGCAGCCCCAGCAGCCAAGACAAATCACAGAGGGTGCTTAACAGGGAGGTGCTGGCAATATTTTAATACAACCTCCTGCCAAAATGTTTCCTTGAAGCTGTGATAAATAGTGCAGAGCAGGTCTGCATGTACTAACCAGCAGGAAAACCAAGTTGCTGAGGGACCTACATATTTGCTTTGTAATTTTTAAATATCCAAGAGCAATAACCTAAAGGGGTGGCTGTTAAGCATGCCACCACAAACACACTTGCTGCCCCTTTTTAGGCCCATGTTTTGTTTCTGCCTGCTAATCTTAGAAAGCTGGTGGTAAAACATAACAGCTCTTAAAGGGAACTCAGTGGCCATGTCTAATTTACCATCTTTGTCACTCGGGAAAACCTTATGTATTCCTGGAGGCAGAGGGATCTATCCTCTGGCAAAATGCCTACACTCCCCCCAGGGCACCCTTCTGGGTAGAGACCACAGGTCAACACCACCTACACAGTGCCTGAATCCCCACCAGGAGAAAGAAAACGCTCTCCCACCTCCCTGCAGATCAGGAGTGGGGTTTTCAAGCCGGGCACATGCACAGCTTCTGCAACACAGAGCTTACTCTGCTCCTGCAAGCACAGACTGCAACTTCTGTACCGCTCACGGGCTGCAGCCAGGTAGGAAGTGAAGGGCAAGGCTTACAGTTGAAGGTCTGTTTTCCTTTCAGCTAGATACACCACAGAGCCCAACCACACTGTGACCTTTTAGGGGAAGAAAAACACCTCTTTTCTGTAATTCTGCAATGTAAATATAGTCATCACTGCAACACTTTTGAGAACACAGCAAACAGACAAGTACTATTGGTGTAAAGAAGAAATGGTCACAATAAAAATACTGTTCTTACCCAGGTAAGGGTAGAGAAGAGGGTTAGAACACTGTAAGTGAACATATGAAAGGTAAGGTCTTTAGGGTCTCAAGGGGAAGCATGAAGGAATTTTATGGAGGAATTCTATATTCCCTCAGTGTCTTTTTTGCAGCCTGTCACTGCACTGACACTGCAGAGCCCAAGCAGAGCTCTCCACAGCTTCCACCTGTGGGCTGTCAGTGCTGGAGAACAGGGATGCCTAATGTGGGGGGAGGCACAAAAGACACCCCAGGGATTCCTCCGCCATTCCCCCTCAGGAGGGCCAGAAGGACGCAGCCCCTACCTCCTCCATGGACTCCAGACCCTCGTCCTTGAGGGATGTGGGAGATTCCCAGAGAGGAGCGCCACAGATCTGCCTCCTCAGATCCCTGGGGCAATCACATCAGAATCTCCTCCCTGCCAAAGCGAAGGGGTCCATGCTGATTTACACCCACTTGCTCCCTGGGGCTGCTAATTTGATGCATCACTACGAAAATGTGTTAGATGGGAGCAGCTGGATGAGAACGGCTGATGCTGTTGTCACTTGCAGCCTATTTGTGGGTTTATTGGGAAAATTAGAACAGATGACCTCAAGTTACTTCAACACATGTATACTCAAGGCCTCATAATCAGAATGAGAGTTTGAGAAAGCAAATATGAGATAGGTACAGCTTTAGAGAAAAAAAAAAAAACCCACATTTCATATTTACTTTTCTTTTTCTCTTGTAATTGGTGGCTCACAAGGGACATTATCATGAATGAGGAGGTTGTAACAAAAATGCCACTTAGAATAGGGTGGTGAAGACTGATGGGTGACTCTGAGGTAAAAGGCAAACATCAGCTTTGTCACCTGTCTTGTAACCCCTTAACAGTCCATGGAAAAAGACACTACTTTTCAACATTCTCATGATACTGGAATATGGCAGTTCCATGGCAACATTCCCGGGAATATTTTTCATTTTTTTGATTCATATTTTATCCTACTTTACTTAACAATTGTGCCTTTAGGGTATACATATTGTATCCTTTAGTGATACAACATAATTTGTTTGTTAACGGAATTGATATGCATGCAAAGAGACAGGGTGGGAGTCTCAAACACTGAGATAATCATCTTTTGGTGGCTGAGCTGGGACAACACTCAAAGCTTCCCCACCTTCACTGCCAGTTTGTTAAACCAAGACCTAAAGAGGTCAGCTCTAGGGACACAGGGAAAACATTTGGTCTGTTGCCTCTATGACGAAAGTGTTACTAAGAAAGTGAAAAAGCTGTGATGGCCAATTTGTTACTCATTTCCTAGGACCTGCTCTCAAATCTGTCTCAGTTTTTGCAAATATGCATGCTTCAGCCATTACCAATGCACACATCATTCAGGTGAGGACCTTGGAATAAAATCTTAGTGGGGCCCAGCTAATCCCCAATTCTGTAAAACAAATCTCTCCCTCATACTTCGAAAATGCCTTTTGCAAATAATACTTTCACTTGTGCTTTTCATCCACAGGGGAAAAGGAGGAAAGGATTTATACCTTCAATATGAGAACTACAAGGAAAAGTATTTGGAAAAGTATTTTAATATAAGTGGATGGGACTTTCCAGCTGGGATACACTATTGATTTTACATGTATCCCCTTTCTACTCTGATCAGTAAAGAACCACATACTTACCGTAGAAAGTCAAATAGCCAAATATGGCAGTCATAAAGTACATCAGAAACATGGCAAAAAATGAGATATTTGAAACCAACTGCATTTTTTTCTGTGAACGGCTGGAGAAAGAACAAGAAAAGAACACATAAGAATGGTTGGGCTGGATTTTTCCATAGCTGTTTCAAAATGTATTAGGTGTTTGCATAAGCATAGTAATTCTGGGGAGACTCATGAATGCATTTTCATTTAAAACAGAAACTCACTGACAGCTGCACAAAGAAGAAAAGGACTAGGGAAAGGACCCTTCTTGGGGCTTAAGTGAAAAAATAGTGGGTGTGACCTGTGAGTCTGCTCTATGTCTGTACCTGCTTAAACAGTGAAGCCATGTGGAGAGAGGATGACCATGAAACACTTTGGTAATTAAATTAAAAGGTCAAAATGAAGGAAGCATAAAATTATACAGAGAGAAAAAAACCTCCAAAATGTTCTGAATGACTGCAGAGAAATATTTCTGTCCCCATGGGTAGAAAATACTGGATTTATGCTGACCTGTAAAATAGGTTAAGTGTAACCATTTAATCTTTCGATATTTATTCTGAAATATTCACACTCCAGTACCTAAACTCAGACTTTTAAATCCACAAAAGGTTGCCCTAATGGTACCTGGGAACCTGCTCAAGTCACTTAAAATTTAAAGGACCCAGCAAGTGTCTGAGGGCAGTCCAGCTGGAGGTGTCAGTGAGACAGCAGTACCAACAAAGTTCTTTTAGTACCAGTAAGGCTGAAAGCACTTTTACTTTCCTGGTACTGCAACAGACTTTTAGTTGCACTAATGCTGTGGAACAAACACTGTTAGCAGAACACACGCCTCTCCTATGCCAAATATCAACCGGCAGAACTTGGCTCTCCCCAGGCTGCTGTGTACTTCCAGGGAAAACTCCCAAGTTGCATTATTCTCCCCCTCCCTTGCCCCTGCCCCAGAGGCACAGCACGCCTGGGAGGCCAGATTTCCTAGCTGACAGCCACGCTTGTTGGGTGTTATGAAGGCGTGCCTCTGAGTGGCACAAATGATTCAGAACACCTCTGTGCTAACACTTTCCATGTAAAACGGTTCAAAACAATAAACTATTGGAAAAAAAAAAAAAAGAAGGGCTTACTCTTTAAGTTCGCTGTAAATCGGGAGGACTGATGGGTGGCACACAAACGCAAAAGCAATGGTGGGCAAAGCGTACACGGTCTGTTCAGAGAGAATTTCAGAAAATAAGTTAAGAAGAAGTATTTCCCCCAGTGGTCTGAAGAAATGTTCCATGTGCAACTACCTCAGCTCCAAGCTCGCTGGACTCTTCAACCGAATATTGAGAGCCTTTCTGAGAAGGCAGAAGACCTGTCAATTAGCATGTGTTTAATGATATGTGGAAACCAGCGCGCTTTCAACAGGAGGACAAAGTCTTGCGTTGGTGGCTAAGCACAGCACTGACTGTGCTCGCAGAGCACAGAGCTGGATGCCACGCTGCTGCTGGCTTTGCCCCCTGGGATGGGTTTGCCTGCCCAGCTACTGCCACCGTTACTAGCACGGTGTCATGCGTGAAAGGGACGTATGGTGGGTCACCGCTACGCTACCCTGCCTTGGCATGGAGAGGGGTGCGCACCCATGGTGCTAAGGCTGAAGTCCTGAAGAGGAAGCCCGTATCCAGACTGTAAGAAAAGAGAACAGGAATGCAGAACTTACAAAGAAATGGATATTTCAAGGTACCAGACTGAATCCCTTAATTTCCCAGGCCAACAAAAGGACTAGGAGGGCTGTGGAGGGAGCATGCTTTTTCTTGGGGAAAGAGAAAGACCATTATGTCACCAGAAAGCGCAGGAGGCCTCCAAGTGGGACCTCAGCCCCTTCTCCACTAAGAACTCGGGTGGGTTTCAGTCCTCAGCCAAACTTCAAAAATGGTATCAGTGCTCAGGCACTTCCATTCTCCTGAGGGAACAGGTATGAGCAGAGGTCACAGGAAATTACAGATCCTCCCCGAAGGACAACATGCGTCTATTCTACATGCAGCTCTGTGCTGCCCTCTGAGATCTGCTTGTGCTGGTCACAGGCATCCCCTTCCCACACAAGACATCCTATGGTGCACCCCAGGCCTGACAGGTTCAGTAAATGTGCTGGTTGCTCTCTGGAGGTCCTTCCTTGCTCAGGCCTTTGCCACCTCTCCCTCACTCACAGCACAGTACTATTGTGGTGTCTCCATCTGTAGGGATATTTAGAAGTTGCCTCAACACAGTGCTGGGTGGCCCTGCCTCAGCACAGGGTTTGACCAGGTGACCTCCAGGTCTATGCCAACCTTGGATATCCTTCTGTGAAACTGTCCTGTCTCTCCTCTCAAACACTGAAGTTGCTAAAATGATTGGCAAATTGTTGGCCCTGAGGGCAAGCCTCTGGAGTTCAGCTCCGGTGTGCCTAATTCATATGGACCAGTCCTTCCAAGGTGCCTCCATTGGATCTGAGGCAAATGCTGACACTGCAGAAGAAGACTACCTTTCAATGCTTTCTGAAATATACCTACACCTAAGCTGCCATGGCACAACAAATTAACTAATTCTTGGTCCATCATGGTGGATCTGGGGTGATGGCTAGCCGCAGCCAAAGAAAAGTGCTTCACTTGGCTTCTTCAACTGCTGTTATAAATGTGCATTCCCAATGAAAGTGACTAAGGCCCTGAGGACCACGTCCTGATGTATAAGGTGCTGCTTCACTGGGAGCACTGCATCCCAGCACAGCTGACAGAAGCCATCCTCCTGCTCTCAGTTAGAGACAGCTGCCCTCTCACATTCTCTTAGACCAACTTTTTCTGCAGCTGTGTGGTGATGGAGGGAAGCATCCAGCTGAAAGGCAACCATATTTTTGCTGGATTATCTTTCAACCATATCCTTTTCACAGTCCAATTCACTCCATGGCTACAGAAACATGTACCCTGTTACAAAGAAGTGGTTTGTGTGCAGAAAGACAGAGGTTATGGGCTTTGGATGCAGATGTGGCCTACTCAGCCTCTACTGAGCAACAGCCTAAAGGCACAGTTGCAGCATGGATAGTAAGCAGCATTGGAAAGGAAAAATCTCCTGAAGAGAGCAATTATTGTCCAGTGATAGCTTGGACTCATAGCCTTAACACATCTACTACCAGGGCAGGACTACACTGCAAGGAGACACATTCACCATGGCATCTCTGTAAGACCAGTGTGCATTAACCACTGGATCACAGGTGGAACCATGGAGAATCAGGCCCTTTGTGGTGCTGATCAGAATAAGAATATGGAGTGTAGGTGCATATATTATGTGAATTAAAAGTAAGTATTATAAAAATAAACATACCTTGGAATTAAAGATAACATACTTTGGCTTACACGTATGTTCTGAGCTATTTGATAGTATAGATGATGTTGCATTTAGCCCTTGTCCATCACAGGGAATTTGAAACTTCTTGTAAATAACCTAGAATAAAAGCAAAAGATAGCTAATTGCTAAAATAATAATGAAAAGCAAATTAGAATTAAAATATCAGTGGAATTGTGGGCATCCTGGCCTGTATCAGCAATAGTGTGGCCAGCAGGACTAGGGAAGTGATCATTACCCTGTACTCAGCACTGGTGAGGCTTTCCCTTGAGTGCTGTTTCCAGTTCTGGGCCCCTCACTACAACAAGGACATTGAGGTGCTGCAGCATATCCAGAGAAGGGGAACACAGCTGGTGAAGGGCCTAGAGTGAGTCATAGGAGGAGCTGCTGAGGAAGCTGGAGATGTTCAGCCTGGAGAAAAAGAGGCTGAGCAGGGACCTTATCACTCTCTACAACTGCCTGATAGGAGGCTGTAGCCAGGTGGAGCTCAGCCTCTTCTTCCAGGTAACAAGTGACAGGATGAGAGGAAATGACCTTAAGTTGCACCGAGGGGCATTCAAATTGGACATTAGGAATTTTTTTTTTAATGGAAACTGTTGTAAAGCATTGGAAAGACTGCCCAGGGAATTGGTGGAGTCACTATCCCTAAAAGTGTTCAAAAACACAAAAGTAGATGTTTCATTTGAGGACATAGTTTAATGGTAAACAAGGTGCTTGGCTGACAGCTGGGCTTTTCCAGTCTTTTCATCGCCGACACCTTAACAATTCTGATTCCAAGTGATTCATCCAACAAAGAAAGCAAGCTGAACTTACCACTACCAGGAAAAATACCATGCAGCTTAATGAAAATCCACTGGTATAGCCAAGGTATCCTGAAAGAAATTAAGAGGCAGTCTCATACACAATAGTTTTATTAGTCTTATCTTGGTTTTTACTGCTTTTTGCTTCTGCATGAAAAGTTCAAATGTATTAAACATTTAATATGTATTGTGAACTTCAGGGCAGGACAAAAGCATGTCCTGCTGGTGTGGCAGTCTCCCAAAGTCTTTCAAGTCTCCTAGCTTTTGGGCAAGCCTAAGCCTTGCTCTGAACTGTTGTGACTTCCTCAGGATCACCTTTACCACAGTTTAACTAACTTTACTTTTAAAAGAGGCTGTGATAATTGAAAAAAACCTGAAAATGTGCAATTGCAATCTGAATGTGACCCAGGTTCCCTGAGTCATGTCAGCTGAGTTTGGGTTTTTATCTCAAAAAGGAAGATCCCAAATGGACTTTGGTGCCAAATGTTGTTACCAGCATGGTTTTAAAATAATACACTGTGTACCTACTGGCATTGCAATTGAATTTAAACACATCTGAAAATGCAATTCTCTGTACATATCTTATTTCAAAGTCCAATGCTTCCAATTAGCCTCATCAGTAAAAATTTTCATGCAGATAGAAAAGTAACATTTTTTGTAATTTCACCATTTGTGAACTTGTTTTTATGGGCTGCACATAAAATTGAATTACCTTATAAAATGAAGACCCTCTTAACTATAACTTCTAAAATCAATTTCCACAATTGTACGGATAAAGCTGGTTTATACTGAGCTCAATCACTGTGATAATTTAGGCCTACTTGTTTCAAAATGCTCAAAAGACAGATTATTTCTGGATCAGGGAGGCTGCTTAGATAACAATGGGAGCATATTTTTCTTATTATAGTAGAATTGTCAGTTTGGCCATCAGTGGCACAATATCTGGGTTCCTCTTTTTGATTCTCGTAATGGCATTTTCATCTTACCTAAGTTCTTCAGGAGACATAAAGGGAGGATTATACAAAATGTCACTGTGACAACAAGAATCCGCCCATCCACGTACCATTCCCTGTATAAAACAATAAAAAAAACATACCATGAGCACGTCCTAAACATTTTCTGGCTTTCCTCACTCAGTCATCCTCTTTGATTGATATACTTACGAAACTATCTCTGATCTCCTTACCCTACAAGTTCCTACAAAAGGAGAGAAAGGATCACATCTTGGCTTTGCAGACTCATTAGGTATCCATGGCACTGCTCTGACTCAAGTAGGGAAGACTTCCAGAGACACCAAAGTATTACCCTACCATGGAGATCAGTGTGTGGGTCTGAGAGGCACAACCACCACCTCTGTAACCTGATACAAGCCACCCTGCCACGAGGATGAAAGATCACGCAATGGGCCACAGAGCACAGTGGGGCTGGGGGGCCAGCACAAGTCATTTGCCAAACCACCCAAGCACGTGACTGGAGCAGCAAACCAGGCTCCAGCAGGCTGGCATGCACTAGCTAGCCCGAGTCTGCATCTCCTCTACCAAAATGTTTTGCATCCTACTGTAAAGAAAGAAGGAGGAGAAGGGGCAGTGTTAGTGAAGTTCTGTATGACCTATTTGCATTGCTTGGTCCAGTATAGTAGGAAAACCTAATAATGGAATTTCTGTAACCTTCTCATACACTGCAGCACACCATATAATCCAGTGCAAGGGGCATTTACTGGTATAAAAAATGCCACCCCTCTACTAAAGTAGCTAGTAAATGCCAAAGAGAGATAAGGGGCAGAAATCTTATTTATATAAATATTCTGCAGTGGTTATATGCTAGTAGCAAAGAATTTCACTCTGTGGACATTGTTTCAGGGGCAAAATCATGTAAGAGTTTGAGAACTCAGGGAAACACATAGTATCTTTAACTTGCATTTTCCCAATATTTCAAGTGTTGCCTAACACTGTAAAATATTGGATTCTATGATTATAACAAAATTCTTCATGAAAAGCTGGTGTGCAAAAAGGGCAACTAAAGTTTCATTTCCTATCCATCTTCTCCTTCCCAAATTTGTTTTGTCTTTTATTAACCCCCTGAGATATTCCTGTGAAAATCTACTTTGACAAACCTAAAGGGTATCCAATACTTCAGAGCTTTTGTAAACATACGCTTAAACTTTACTATACAATGTTAAATTCTACAGTCTAAGCACCAGAATTAATTCAACTTACGAAAATGTTTCTTCTTTTCCCATTAGAAACTTTATGGCAGAAGGCAGCTCATTTTTGACTATGAAGAGATAGCTCAACATTGCTGGAGGAAGAAGAAGATAATTTTAGAAAATGGGTAAAATAGTTTGTGGAACAAGTACCCAGAAGCATCCTTAACCTCTTCCCACATCAGTGTCTGATGATAGAAGACTGCAAACTATGACTGAGTGTAAATTACTGATCACTCAGTAATGCAGTATTTTTAAAGGGATGCATGCAAAATTATAGCCACAACTATATTGAGGAGCATGAAGGTCCCTGGATGTCATGGAGAGAAGGAACCTGACTTGTTTGCAGTTGTAACATTATTGCGATATTCCTGGGCTTTGTTTTCCAATATTCCTTATTTCCTTTACCTCCAACATTCTGAAGAGATGTAGATCCAAAGACAATCATTTTCCCTGGGGTACCAAAGATCTGCTCACCAAGCTTTTCATACACCATGCAGCCTGCATGAGAAGAAGAGGAGAAAGGTAACAAACACACTACTGAAAGCTGTTGAGTCAAAGCATTTATGATTCCTGTTCAGCCAAGCGCCTATCTATGCAGCCAAACCTGCCACTTGCAAGTAAATAGGGAGCTCTCTTGTAATTTCTAGGGCTGAAAATTATATAGGCATATTTTCCTGACTTCTAGAAATGTTATTGTTGGCTACCAGTCACTTCTCAAATGGAAGCTCTTAATGCGAGTATTACACACCTTTAATGAGCCTGTCTATATCCCGAGTGACATGTTAAGTTCTGGTATCCTCATCCCACCATATTAAGTTTTGCACCTGCAATGAGAGTAATGCAGAAAGGCTCCTCGCCAGGAAAAACCCAGCACAGCAGGATCCACAAGTCAGCCCTGGCAGCCTGGACACACACTACTGCCATTCTGCAGTTCTGCTTGCCTTGACTGAATGATCAAATGAGGACAGCCACTGGTTTAGCGGATCATTTATGGCTTCTAATGACAAAGCCTCATCTTGTGAATTTTCAATGTCATATGTTTTTGGCAAAGCAGGCAAAGGTGTAAAAGATAACTAAAATTTCTTTTCAAATATCTGTCAAGCCTGTCAAACTCCTCTGTTAATTGGTTTGTGTTTATGTTAAATGTTTGTTTCTTTTTTTTTACTTGGCTGTGATGTAGGCTTATAAAAAGAGTGGGCATTGTGAAGATGGTGAGATACACAGGAACAGAAAGAGAAATACTGCAGATGTTGTACTGGGCAGATGATTTTTAAAATGTATCCCATTATCTGGTTTTCTCTATATTACCTTACAGCTGACATTTCTACTTTAAAGTTTGTGTAAAAAGTAAGTTTGAGCTTAAATGTACCAGCAACATAGAAAACAGGAATACTGGGGCACAAATGTATCCGCATTGAGGAAGCTGTACCTAGTTGAAATAGGCAGTTGCTGACATTATACATACTATGCAGTAATCACGTGTGTCCAAATTGCATATTTAAATATTACAATATTCTTATTCACAGATTATTTTTAAAATATGGCTTTAGACATTGTTAACAAGGAAAGAGGCTCTTGGACTTCAGAACACAGTGTCATTTGACATAATACTGTAGGCAACTTCTAGTTACTGTGTTTAGATAGTGTATCTGTGTTACAGTTACACTTCTTTCTGTGAAGAAACCGTTCCCTTTTATTTTATTCTAAGGAAACTCCACCACAAAGATTATCAGGAGTTTCACACTAACCACTAAGGACAAACTGTATTTTCAGGTAAGCTTCACTACAGGCAAAGATTCATTATATTTCATTTGCAATTTGATTTGTAATGCAAAGAAACTATATGAACTGTTCCTTCTAGCTCATTGAAGATAAGATTTCTGGGCAGCAGAATTCATTCTTTGTCATAAATATTTCTCTTTACAGTGATGTTGTTCACCATTGCCATGCCACAAATTCTTCAAATTCTTGTTAATTCTAGGCTTCTGACCCCAAGTGTGTCAGGCCTTCCTACTGTGTCAGCAAAGTGATAGAAACTCCCCATCTTACACAAAGCACCTGGCCTCATTTGGACACTTGTCGCCTCTTGATTATTACATTATACTGAGTGGGGTAACATATTAAATTACCTGTTTCCTTTGAACACACCAACAGGAGATGTATTGAATAAATAGACAGCAGCGTGACCGAAACCAAAAGCACTCTAAAAAAGAATGGAAAATAAAGTTTACCATATGAGATGAGGTCTGACATTGCAGTATTTCATGTCAGGTCATGTTCCTATTCACTCTGAGATAACTTTTTTCCTCCTGACAATGAAATAAGCCCTAAAATACATGTGATTTACGTCCTGCTCGCAGTTCCACAATGGAGGTAGAAAATTCTGCATGAAGAGGGATACAATCAAATAAGATTTAGCAGAGCTGCAGAGTTACACCTCCCCATATTGAAAAAAGCAAGAATAAAGATGTTTTATCATATAGGAATGAAGATTTATCAGAGCAGAGACAAGCCAGATATGTCACTCAAAATCCATTCTAAGGTTGGGTTTTTTTTGTTTTTTTTTTTGGAAGCAGAGTGAAAATATAAAGGAGAGCCCTTTATTTAAGGACTTCCATAACAAATTGAAGCATCTTTTTCCAGGACATGTTTCATACACTACCAAAGGGGTGCCCGAATGGCTTTTTATGTGTCTCACAGTGCCCGAGGAGGAGGAAGATGTAGGGAGTTAAAGCTTGACTGGCTTCCCTTGGGAATAAAGGCAGCAACCAAAGGCTTTTACTTTGTCCAGGTAGAGATTCGTGCTCCCTCACTGTTCTCAGTCCTGGTCTGACATGATCCATAATTTAACTTCACTCAGGAGAATTGCAGGAAGTAATGACCAAACTGTTTGTTTAGGAAACTTCCTGGCACAAATGATAATTAGTCAGTGCCGGGGGCCAAGTGCATAAAAGCACATTTTCTCATTGCTCAATGTCTTTAATCCAAGCACCATGCGTGCCTTCCCCTCCAACACTCTGACACACAAAGACCTGATGATGTTTTCATGATGTGTACGAAGAGCATTCAGACAATCTGTTGGCAATTCTTCCCTTTATTATGACAACAACCCTCCAGATACCAAGAAAAACAAGGCTAAAATTCAAGAGAAAACGAACTGCTGCCATAGATAGGCAGCAACACATCTTTTTCACAGGAATACATGGAAAGAATAGAATGAGAAGCCTCCTCCCCACACTTTTTTATTAGTTTAGACTGGAACTACTTTCATGCCAAATAATGACCGATTCGTTTCTTGGGGCCAGAGGAACAGCGAGAAACATAAAGAGGTGATAGGAGGAACTGTCCTTTTGCCAGCAAAGAATGATAATTGACAATAACAACACACTCTTTGTACAGCCCTAAGGGTGTTTCTCATTGAGAAGGTGGAGAAGGAAAGGAAGACTGTACTAGCTGAGGTCACTCTGGTCCATTTTTTATGGATTTGCTAAGCCCTGCTCCTGCCCGTGTTCCCTGCTGAGCCGTTCCGCCCCTGTCTGCCTACAGACACTGCGCTCAGCCCCAGTGCTCAGCTGCTGGGGCTGAGTCACTCCCAGCCCCAAATGGCTATAGCTCTGCATGCCAGCATCCAGTCTGTCTTAATATTAAAAGCTTCTGTTTTTCAGGCACTGAGCTCATGGAGCCTTTGCAGTGGTAAAAATAACACTCCCAAGCAGCCAGGTATTTATCTGATCTGTTGTCCTTAGCTCCCCATAGGGTTCCTACAGACACTTGGCATTTTCATTAGCACTGCATGAAAAACTTGTTTGTGCTAGGACTGTGGTATGGACAGGAATATTTGTGCCAGAACCACCCCTTGGAAAGGAATGAAAATGTCCATGCCACTCGCTTTGCACAAATTCAAAACAGAAGCAGGGGAGCTTGTACTGCAGTCCCAAAAGCACTCCTCTACTTTTTATTTTGTCTGCTTTCAAAGAAGTGCTGGTAGCTATGGAAGCCAACAGCAGATGCAAAAGTTACCTTCCCCCAAAAGAATAAACAGTTTAGGCAAGGGGACTGATACAGTGTTGGGAAGAACAAAATGCTTCAGTGATGCCTTCTGCTGTCTTCTCTCAGATGCCACATTTACCAGGTAAACTGAAACCTGTGTTGTCCCTCCCCTCTGTGAAATCCCAGGCTTTGGGGCCAGAAGACCTGTGAAGCTTATGCAGTCACAAGAATTATTTCACTGAGCAGTCCTGAACCCTCAAAAGTTGAAAAGGATGGAAAAGCACCAGGTTTGCTCTCATACTGCCTCCCTGCAGGCTGGTCTGCCAGCCTGCCCTAAAACACTGCAGAAGTTACACTGCGGCTTCCTGGCCCCTTCCAGACACACCCAGCAGAAGTGGCTGCAGTGTGAAACTTCAGCTGTAGTGCTGGGTTAAATGCAGGTTGAAAAAACCTTGTGCTTGGCCAGCCCATATTTCTCTGCAACATGACCGATCACTTTGGTCCTGACTCTCCAGGATGAAATCACAAGCAACAACTGCTCCTGCCATCTCCAGGTAGTCCAGCTAATCTCTAGCTTTTCAAAATTTTTCTGTTATCTTTCTACAGCAAAGTTTTCTCTCCTTTTGCATACTGGAAATGATGTTCTCTTTTAGTCTAGGCCGTAGTTATCAATAACACTGGGATTAAGTTCCTCTGAGTTCCCACCACCAGTAATTTTGCCTAGAAAGTATAATGCTTTGTTATGGCACTGTTAAGCAAATAAGATGTGTCATTGCTATGTTTATTTTGCACATCTTTTGCTTAGGATATCATATCTGAATTGATCCAGATGTTCATGGCAGTACACACTTCACACTGAAGGAGCCCAAAAGTTGTGAGAGTGGAAAGCAGGCTGGGTCTGCTTTGTTAGTGCTGAAAATGCTCCCTTAATTTTTCTGCATCTGCAGAATTTTCAGCAATGGTGCATGCCAATACTGGATAAAGCAACCTAGAACCTTTCCAGAACTGTGCTACTCAAAGGCAGTGAATTTAAGATCGTTCTCATGTGCAAAAAGCAGTGAAAGTATTGTTAGGACTCTAATCACGTGCAAAGCAGAAATGATCTACCTGTGACAGTGACAGCAGAACTATACACTTATGGGAAAAATGAACTGAATTAGCATGTAAGAAAAAAATCCATCACTAATGGACTAGGTTTAATGCTGAGATTATGGCATGGGAGCAGAACATTTAAAGCAGTTCAACTTTCAAGCCTAACTACAGACATCGTGTCCTGCATCTCCAGGCTTCAGAGAGGGAAGCTCTACTAACCTGCTCAGGTTGGTCCTGCTAACTTCTTTTGATCTCAGCTGGCTGCTCTATCTCAAGACCAACAGATCTGAAGGCATCATAAAGCTAACAAAAACTATTATCCACTTTTAAATACATACAGTTAATTCTATGGAGAACAATGCTGTCATTTACTGAATGAGATGTCCACATTCATGTTTGGCGGTTTTTTGTACAATGTGTTGGTACAGATCTACACACTCGCTACTCGAGTCACCAACATACCTTGCTACCTTGCTAGAAGTTTCTCTGGTGTTCAGGTCACCTGTCTGATCTATGTCACTTAAAAGAAACTGCATTTTTACATCCTTTAGAACAAACACATGTCACTTAACTCATAAAAATTGCTGAAAGAATGAGAAGAGGATGGGATTATAAAAAACTAAAGCAGTAAGGACAAATTGAGGCTGCTCCTTTGCTGAGAGCCTGTTAATCAGCCTGTATCAGGTGACAAGACTGAAAAGATGTAACTTTTTTTTCTTTCCTTACAGTGATGTATTTTCAGGACTACCTAAAAACAGAGGCTTAAGGCATCAACAACAGTTATTGCAACCACCAGTTTGTACTCTCAGAGATGGAGCATGGGTGGAATATTACATACAGGTTAGAATACTGGGTAAAAAAAGCAGCAAAAATAAAATAAACTCTGTCACTCTGCTAACAAAAGATGTAAATTACAGTCCAGCCTAGCTTAGTGACAACACAATAAACAGACGTTCTACGCTCTTAAAGTAAATGGATTAACTCCTTTGATAACTCCTAGAATTTACCCAGCCACAGCAAACTCTAAGCTAGCAGCATGGATCTAGCTATGCTGGCACAAAACTCCAGAGCAGTTGGCTCTATGTACCATCTTGGCCATCTACTCTGCTTTATACAGGGCTCAAATTATGTATTTCCCAAAATCCTAAGAAATGACAAAAGTTCTATATTTTTAGATTTGACATTCAAGAAATGACATCTCTTTAGAACAATCTGTAAACTCAATAACTATGTTGAACTGTACTCAAATATTGTAAATTATTGTATTTCTTCCCTCAATGAACATTTATCATTGAAATCTGCACACAATTCCCAACTGATTTCTTAACAATCACTTTTCAAAATGAAATATCTCCTACTGAGATCCAGAACAACACTGTCTTAGTCATTCAATGGCACTGTTTCATTTTAAATTATTAAATTTATTAAATTCTCTTTTATAAAAAGCACCTGTTTTTTTTTTTTTTCTTTTTTGCTGGAGTTAAGTAGTCCACCTCAGTTCTTTTCTATACTAAAATCTTGGCTATATTTATATTGGCTTTCAAGGATTCTCATTAAAGAAACAGTGGGAATGAGATGAAAATATTATATGTAACATATAAAGGAAATAAGTATTATTGGTTTAAAAAAAGTGTTTATTGCACCAAGCTTTGAAGAAAGCTCTGGAGATTGACAGAAGTAAGACCTAGGTACTAACTCACTGCAACTATTACTACTGAATATTTTTTATGTCTATGTAGCTTGCAGAGCACAGGAAAAATCCCTGTCTAGGTTTGTAGTAAATAACATGGACTTAATTTTCTCTAGCACTACAAGTAGTGTTTTTTTCCGCAAAAACATTTGGCTGAAAAAAAGATGTCTGAAACTTGTAGCTAATATTTTCAGGCTTGAATGCTGTACTTGATTACACATGGACTGTAAATCCCTCCACTTGCTGGCAGTGCACACAGTGAAATTCCGTGGAGATCAGCTGCTCACCACATGAATACTTACAGAAAAAGGAGAATTCCTGTGTTGGCCAAGGCAAAAGCAAGACCCAAAATCCCACTGCCCATAATTGCATTGCTAAGGTTGAAGACGGACATTCCCAGTGAAGTAGTTCCTGGGATCTGGAGAAATAAAGACAGATGTGTCAGCAACAGGTTGGAACAGAGCAGGGACATGCACTTCTGCTTCAAACCCCATGTTCTGTGATGCATCAGATGTAAGTAACTACTGCTATGAAAACAATTTAATAAAAATTATTTGAAAGAGGAAAAAGCATTGCTGATCTCCGTCACAGCTACACTGCTCGCTGCCCAATAGGTTTTATAAACTGACCTAAATGGTACAGGCAACACACAGCTCATACTGCACTTTCAGTTTTAAACCCCATCTTCCACTACACCTGAGAAACATCCTGGATGTGTAATTTATATACAGTAAAGCCATAAGGAACCACCACAACTTCCTGCCCAACAGAGGCCAGAGGGATTCCCCTTGCCTCAACCCAACCAATATGCTTGGGAGTTTTGTTTTGGGGTTTTTATTTAAGTGCTGATCCCATGCAGTTCCTACTGGAAAATGAATTCAGTTATAGTTGTGTGTGCCCAGCACTTCTGAAGACAATGTCTAAAGGCCTTTCATATACACAACATGCAGCTCATTTTGACAGAGAACAGAGCAATGAGAGAGACTTACATATTCATCGCATTTCTTCTTCTCGAGGTGGCTGTTTGTGAGACTTCTTCTGCTTTCTCGATCCGAAATAAACTTGCTGAAAGAAGTCAGAGGATTTATTTCCATCAGGTGCTTAGAAAATATGAACACAAGGTCCTGTGAAGCAAGTACAAGAAACCAAACAGACTTCCTCTTTCCCTCCCTATCAAACTCAAGACTCCTGGGCACCAGCTCAATTCCTTCCTGCCTTGCCAGGCTGGAAGGTCCAGGCACAGGGCCCACCAGGCAGTGGTGATGACCCCTCCACAGAAAAGGAAAGCATAACAGCATCCTGGGCACTGAGTATAAAATCAAGCAGTTACAAGTGGGGAACTTGGGACTGCAGCTGTCACTGGCCAGAGACAACTCCCTGCCCTCCGCATCCTCCAAGGATTATGGGAAAGGCTTATATTCTTTTACATGATTTTTGAGTTGAGATTATGATTGTGTACTGATACAACAAACCACAGATTAAGATCTGACCCTAGCTGATCTGATCTGCTGAGGATCCAGTTGACTAGAAACTGTAAGTCAAATTGTACTCTAAATTCTGTATCATACTACTTATAGATCGTACTGCATTGATTCTGCTTGTTGAAATCCTGTGCCATTCTAATCATAAATTCTGTGCTACACTAATCATAACATCCTGCTAAAAAATAAACCTTTAATTGTAACTATGAATTACTGCCATCATCATTCTGCCAAAGATCCCTAAAAGATTTCAACTGTCCCCTCACTGTCAGGTGGCACTGCAAAACCCTACATTGCTACTGAAACCTTAAGTTGCCTGTCCTGATTTACGGCAAATTTGGAAGAAAACCTCCAAAGGGGTGCCTCTAGAAAGCAAATTCAAGTGGGCCCTCCCTCAACTGATTCAGGAAAAGATTTCCTTGGAGGAAAGTGGAAAAAACGGTTTGTTTAATCCACAAAGCATTCATCAGCACAGAAAATGAACAATATTAAACAATAAAACCTCTTGCCAATCTAAAGAGATGACAAACTCAGAAAGTCCTTTTCGTGGGTTGTAGCCCAACTCATTCAGTCTGTTAACAATCCTTCTGGTGCTGGAAATGCCGCAGCCCAGGCTCAGCTTAGATGGGCCACATGTGTGAGCTGCTGGTGCTCTTCTGGGTGTTCAGTCCAGAGCAGGTTTAAACAGGTCCAAGAAAAAGAAAAACCACAGCCCAGGGAACTTCTCTGCCTCAGCTAGCTAAAAACTAACTTAAAGCAAAGGAGAGCTCTCTCTCGCTGTCCATACTGCAGACACAGTCCAGAAGGATGCAGGGGAGCAAGTGCAGTGCATAACAAACTCCGCGCTCCTTCTCTCCCCCCACCTCGCTCTCAGAACCAGTCTTAAAGATACAAAACTTATTTCTGGGCTAAACAGACCAATGGGGATACAAGCATCATAAAGTCACCCCAGGACACTGCCACATAGGGTTGCCATGGCTGGAGTTAAAGGAGGAAGATGTCACACACATGCCAGTGCTGGCTGGACAATCCTGAAGCCGACAACCTGCTGTGCTGGTACACTGTTCTGGGCTACTGGATTTTCCTGTAAGTGTCTTTCAAAACTCAGTGCTGAATTCATCATACTGCAAAATTAAACACTTCTGTGCAGGGAAACATAGAATAAACAGCTTTTCTTTCTCTTTACCCTTTACTTGTTCTGTGTCCTTGATGTATCCACATTTAGGAATTTACTGTCCCCTTGTGGCAGTGTTGGCATCCTTGAGATTTACAACACTTCTGATTTGGATGAGCAGTTATTTTCTCACAGATCTTCTCTTCAGAAAACATGTTAGTTTGTATAAAGCATTCTTTCAGCTTTTCATCTTGTGAAGGTTTATGCACAATTAAGTCCCTGGCATCTTTGCTAATCCACAGATGGTTCTTAGTCTGCACTGGCTAATGCCTCAGCCATGGTACACATCACAGACCTAACCAGGGGCTGTGACCAAGTGTCAGAGCCCATTTTAGCTGCAGCTACATTAAGCTGGCTCTTCTTAAACTGAAGCAGACAAACAACACTGAACACAAACAGCAGCACTGCTGGTCCTTTCCCACAGTGGGAAACATCTACTGGCCAGGCATGTATAGTTCAAACTGTGACTCAAAATGTTGCATCATCTCAGTACATCCAGCAATATTCAAGCTGGTAATAAATCCATGAACTTGTAAAGATGGAGCTTGAGCAAACTTCCTTACTGCCCCATTTGTGGCCTAATTACTAGTGATACGTATGCTAGCACAGCTTCTAAGGCTATGCCTAAATCATGCAGCTATAATACTGATGACTTGGCTTCCACAGCTGACACACTGGGCCTTGTGTCTTTAACATTTTGTGTTTATGCCTTAAATCCAAGCATAGATGGCAAAACGTAAGTAGTATTTTAGCTGGGTTTTTTTCAATTTTGATTCCTGCCCATTGGTCTGCTTTGATTTCCTTTTTATCAATAAAAAAGAACTATAGGCTTCTCCTGTATTTTTTAAATACTAACTTCAGCAACTAATTTGCTGCAAAATATAGACATGATGTCAGATTTACCAGCTCTAACACAGTTGGAATAGATGGCTGAACCTCCTCCACCATTTCATGAAGTGAAAAGCAACCACTTCTAAGATAGACTGATCTGAAATTAACTTTCCAAAGCTCACCTTGTAGGTATTTCATCCTTATGGAATAAAATCTCAACCTGATTCAGAGCATGTGCTTTTTCTCTTTCATGTCTGTTTAAAGCCCATCTCTTGAACACAGGCAGCAGAGTGTGAACGGCTTGAAAAAGACATTTCAGCTCTCTCTCGAAACACCCTGCAGGCAATTTGTACAGGCAGGAGCACAGAGAAAAGTTTTGTCTCTTTTGGATTTGTAACTGCTGCTGGGAACATCTGCAGACTTTGCCTTCTTCTGTCATTTATGGAGATCATGTGTCATTTTAGATTTTGTCAAGAGTTATGATAGAAGTCACTAGTCTGCTCCCCCCAGTTCTGCTCATCCCCCTGCAGCCAGTTCCCCCTTAATAATTACAAAAATAACAAATTTGTGTACACTATTATTATTGCCTTCTGGTATTAAACTTCCATGACAATTATTGTTTAAAAACTAATACACAATAAAGACAACACTTGAGTAACATTGCTTGAATATAAAAGTGACCATGAGACTTTCCATTAGAATACTTCTGACAGAATAAACAGCTTCTGCAAAGCTGGTATCTTCCACAGCCAACAAACATGTTATTTCTTTCTGGATGCAACTTTGAGAGAACTAGTCTGATTTGATAAATTGATCCAAAGTACTTTCTTCTGAGTTAGTTCTAGAGTAAAAATGGAGTTGGCTCGTTTCCCACATCACACTGCACTTTTCTCCATTTATGCTGTGTGATGTGTACAAGAGGGCAAAGTCAGACGTGGGAATGAGGGCACTGGGACCCCAAACCATGAGGTACATAGCACTGAGCCCAGCTTTCCTATGGGGGACTTCCCAGCCCCTGCCTCCCAGCCCCATGACAGCTTGCCCAAACAGCTCAGCAGCAATGCAGTGCAGGGGGATGTGGGCTCTGCCTGTGCTGCATTTGCTGTTGCAGGCAACTTAACCTGCAAGTCCATAGCAGAGGTGTGCCTTGGGACAATGCTTGGTGCAACCATACTTGATCTTAAATGAAATAAAATGGGGGGAAAAAAAAAAAAAGGTAGGGTGGAAGGTAATCCAATTAATTCAGCAGAAACAAATTTTATCAAGATATTGCTTTTTACATATATTTTTTTTTATTTCAGGGTGTTTTTTTTCCCTTAGAGGATATAAAAGGAAACATGTTGGACTACTGGAGTCTCTAGTTAAACTGTGACACGCATCTGCTCTGCTTAATAGATGTGCTTAGAAAACAAGCCATTCATTGTCACAGAATGCTGTATTTTTGACCTTTACGAATATGACACAAATTAAGTGAAATGCCTGTTTACGCCGGCCTCTCCCAGCCCTCCCAAGGATCAGAGGCCAACTGTGAGAGGTGCTGTGGCAATGCACTGTAGGACTGTCTGTGCCATCAAAGCCTTGAGACTCCCTGACAAGCATGAAATCCATTTGCACTGATTGTTGTCCTCATTTCAAATGCTTTACCCATCACTGAAAGACATAATCTGTTCTTATATATTTCTGCTTTCCTGTTGTGTTTCCTGTATCATAGCTGAGTATGAACAGACTATACAAAACTTTTCAGATACATTAATGAAATATCCTGGCCAAGATATAATGAGCTCATCCTTGTGATACATGAAGCCTTGCAGCTGGCCTGGAAAGAATATCTTAATCTAATTATTTTCCTGGTTTGATTTAGTGCAAAGCAGAAACTTAACCTTATTGATAAAGTGGTTTAAAAAGGATGATGTTTAACTATGGTTTCCAAATTTAATTTATTTAAGGACTTCAATGAGAAACGTTTGATTAAGGTGATACCCCCAAGCTAACCACTTTGGCTAAGCAGAGTTAGCCAAAAACCATTTAGGCATCTCAGATACGTTTAAACATAATTGAATTAAAATGGTATTTTACAATGCCTTAAACATTTGTTAGGTTAAGCTAGTTTTGCCAAGATGACAGAACTTTATCCTTAGGCAGCTTCTTAAACTGCATGCTAACTTGAGCAGTGGCAAAGATTTCCAGGGCAGGCATGAACAAGAAACGCAGAGAAAAACATGATCTGACTTACACTATGAAACTTGGACCAGATCTTAGCATACTTACTAACAATCTTGTTAATTGAACAAGGGGTGCTGATAACTTACTAGCAGCTGTAAACCAAGACAGGCATTCAGACATCAGTTTCCTGAGAGCATTGTTATAGTTAAGGAGTAAGTTATCTAAATACTGATTTACAATTATGTGCAGAGATGGCAAAATTTTATAGCCAGGAGACATAGTTAAAAGTCACAAAATCCACGTCTGGGTTTCATGCAAATCTCTGAACTGACATTTTCAGAAGACATTCCCATTCAACATCTGCATACAAAGAAAAACCCCTCTTAGTGCAGCCTCTTCAAATCAACATCCCCTCCCTACATATATTTAGGACCAGAAAAGGCTGGAAAGCTAAAGGAACATACAGAACTCTTTTCCAAGATCAAGAAATATTTGGAGTTTACAGCCAGCTGTGGAATCAGCTTGTGCCTGGTGTACTACCTCCACAAGACCCTTAAAAAGTTGCTCTGTATTAAGCTTGAAAAACTATGTCCTGAGAGAAAAAAAATTTAAATTAAATACAGAGTGCAAAATCAAACAGGTTGAAACAACAAAAAATTAAGTTGGTTGAAAATTACAGATCTAATCTAAGGCTCAAGTGAAATCAACAGAAAAAGTCCCACTGATTTTGATGGACTTGGGCATTTTACAAGGCCTCACATCACGTGCCAGGCAGAACAAAATGTGTTGTTCACTATGCCTATTAATCTCTTACTCCATGGAAAAAAAGGTGTTTGCCAAAATAGTTATAGGAAGGGACTAACCACATCCTTTCAGGATGCACGAGTGCAGAGCAGGATATGCCTGCCTGCTCATCACACAGGATGGCATGGAGGTGCTTGCACAGGGCAGCAGCTGTGGGTGGCTCAGTGACAGCCTCAGCCCCAGGGTATGCTGTCAGGGCTGCACTGGTGCCAACGTGCTGCTGCACTGGAAGCTGTCCTCAGTGCGAGCTGCCTTGAAACTCTTGGTTTGGACATGGCAGGGGACATGAACAAACTGGGATATACAGGGCAAAATAGTCATGCATGGGATGCAAGTAGCTGTCCCATGAGTGCCTGGGCAGAGGGCTAAGAGAACCATAACAGGCTATATCTTATAGCGTAATGATAGATCCTCCTTCTGCAGAGGAAGCAAGTTCTCCAGAAAGGAATAGAAAATTGTGAAATATGTTAACCTGCCCTAAGAGCCAGAACAGTAATCAGAAATTCTGCCTCTGAGTTTCTGACCCTGTTTCCTCACTTCACTTTTCTTCTCCCTTTTGCAGGTAGTCTGGATCCAATCCAGATCTTGCCACACTTACTATGCCCTAACTCCACAGAGTACACTGTGACCACAGAGGACCAGGCACATACAGCACACTCTTTCCCCACCCTCCATAAACATTCACTGACAATGAAGCACCAGTAGGGCTTTTCCCCGTAACAGTTACTGATGGCATCAGCCAAAGTGCTGGGGAGGCACAGCTAGCCCGGTATAGCCACTCCTTGTCTCAAGGATATAAATCCTCAACAGCCTCCAGGGAGTGAATTTACCACTGTCAGCCCCTAAGCTTCTCTCCTTGCAACATGAACCAGCAGGAAAGCAAGCAGGTTCATACTGGAACTGTTTTGTTTTGGCAAAGTTGGAGGGCTTTTTGTCTTTCTCTTGCCTTTTTTTTTTTTTTTTTTTTCAGAAGTGGTTTGTGTTTCATTTTGGCACTTTCCATTAAAGCAGTTGCATCAGAAAATTCCTGACCAGCTCTAATCTTCATCAGCGCAGCTGCGCTGTGGTCACAGCACCACCCGCTCTGCTGGTGACAGCCCCAGGACTTCCTGGGGCTGGCGGCGGGGACAGGCTGGCATTCTCCTGCCCCCACCCCCGCCACCAGTCAGGCCCCCTGCTCTGTCCCACCGTACAGCTGGCTGGTTTTGCTACTTGAATGGTGTGGACCATGCCGGGTGCTTATTCTCACACCTGTCACCAAGATCTTTGTCCACCCATGCAGTTGCGAGTCTCACAACTGACTCTAACGTTACCTGGGAAAAAACAGCTCTGAATTTTGTTTGAACACTAGAAAGTGAGTTTCTCACGTAGCTTGAGAGGATGCTGCCAGCGGGAAGAAAAGGCAAGAGAAGAAGTTTTTAAAGATCATAAAATAGGTGGTGGCAGCCCCACAGAAGGAAGCAGAACGATGTTCTTCCTATGCAGGCACTGACTGGCCCAGTGCTCCACCTTGGTTTGAACAGGAAGTTTGATCAAAACAGAGCTTCCTATTTTACAGCTCACAAAATACAAACAGGGTCTGTCAGCAGATCTTTGCTGTAAAGTGGATGGCTCAGCACCTGTTGGAGGCTGGCAGGAAGGGCTGGATAACTGCTCTCTGGAGAAAAGGCAACTCTTCAGAAATGACCATAAGCTTATAGGAAAAGCCAGCAGTCTAATAATTGTATTAATAATAATTGTAACTAATAATTTTCACCAATATTGATGCATTTTTTTTAACCTTGATCTGAGTTAGGTGTAAGACACTGTTTTACCATCTTCTTGCCATCTCTGCCTCAAGGGAGCAAACCGCTGCCCAGTTTATCTTGTCAAATTGCAAATACAGACTGGAACTACAATTGCTGCCAACCATACCAGCTGTAACTCCCCAGAAGCTTGGATACATGGAGGTGGCCAGACAAGTTAAAATTGTCATATCAGAGATTAAAAGTCAACTAAGAGACTTCCCCAAAATTATACCATTGTATTGTTGTAAGTTCTTTGCTGTGTGGAAGCAGACATCTAAGAATTTTGGCTTTTTGCTGCATTATATTTTTATTAGACTAATTTGAAAGATTCAAAATGATGAATAAATCACTACTCTGTTTGCTTTATCTGCTATTGCAGCCTATGCCCAACAGATGTTACGTATGAAATTCAAATTACATCTTCAAATGGAGCATGACTTGGTAATGAATAATTCAAGATATATACTGAAAATTAGAATGCTGTTTTTAAACAGTGTGTTTCTTAGCAGAAGCAACGTCAGTGGAAAAATACTCACCTATTTATCTGGCCATTTTCCACCTCTGTGAAATCATTTGAATCATTGCTGATGTTATCATCTTCAGGGACAGTCATATTCTGCAATTCAGTCAGTTCTAATCCAGCTTTGAAAGGCATGCTGGGGGAGGAGCTGTGCCTATCCAAGTTGTTCTTCAAATACTAGTGTTTGGTTGGTATCTCGTGAGTAAACTGCAGCCACAGGGCTGGCAACCTAAATAAAACAAAAGGAAAAATCCAAGATGTATATCACCAACAGCAGACAGTATCACCAGGAGAAACCAGTGAAACCTGCACAGGAGAGACATCCATACCAACCAATTTTGTACTGTTAGATGGACCACAGGTTATTCTCTAAATACACTGCAGAACAATAGTAACCTTGTATGTCTTAATGAGATCAACCTCACTAACCTTATAAATTTACCCTGTCCTGCAATCAGTTGCTGAAAACAGTAATTTTTTTTTTAAACTTGTGAGCAAACCCAGCTTGTTTGCTTCAGGAAAAAAGATTAACCTCAAATTAAGGAATGAAAATTATTTGCTTGTCCAAGTCCCAATTAAATATCTGGTGTTTGTCTCCTGTACGCTCTCTATTCTTACTTAAAAATATAAAATGCATATCCATGCTGATGCTAAGTGGGATAGAAAAAGGGATAGAGTTATCCCAGTACTCTGGTCTACTAATACATGTATTCCAACCTGTTAAGGATTTTTGGGAAAGCACAGGTGCAGTGGATGCTTTGTTTAAGTTTTTAGATGGTTAAATTTGTTACGAACAAGGAGAGAAACAGAAAAAAACGAAATCCCTAAGCTCATGTATCACAGAAAGAAAGAGCAATGTATACCTTGTGTCAAGCAGTTATTATCTAGAGACCAGGTAATCTCTCCTCTGATAGATGTGTTCCATAAAAGCACAAAGAAGAACACCAAATGCAGATCAGAGAAGTCTGCTACAGTGACATACTTCCTCATCAGCAATGCAAATCAACTGAAAGACCAATATTTTCCAGAGTCCAACCACTCTCAGCTGAGCTACAACTCCAGTGTGGTAGTGAGGCAACAGTATGTTACTCACAAACAAGCTCTTGTACCACAACTCTCTCAATTCCCATTTTGTGAATGAATTTCCTGCAGTATTGCCAAACAACTATTCAGCCTGGGGTACGTGGTGAACCTTAAGATACCAGATTAATTTGGGGATATTTTTAAATTCTCAGTTTTACCTCAAAGCCATCAAACTGCATGCAACCAAAGAAGCATGAGTATCCCCAGGCTCTTGCAGGGCGAGACAGGAGGATGTAGTTCACTTGTTCAGTTATGACATCTGCCTGTTTCAAATTAAGTTTACAGAAGCCAGTACTTCTGTTTTATACCACATCCCCACCACACAGAAGATAGCTTTGCAAATGAGCAGTTTTTTCCCTGTAAATACTTTCTCAGAAACGCCATTTTCAATTCCTCAAGAGCCCACCCTGTCCAAAGTGCAGGTGCCAAGTCTAAAGGCTACCCTCGAGGCTAAAGGCAGGATCCCTTCTCTTCAACGGAAGAAGCAGCTAAGCCTGTGATTATAGTGGCAAACACTGCCTGGTGCAAGGGTAGAGTTTGGGGGGTGTGAGCTGGGTACTTCTCAACTCTTCTGCAAAAGAGATTTCCACTACAGATACCAGTAGAAAACTGCTCAGGGATTAAAATGTTGGCACAATAAAATATTTAAAAAAAAAAAAATTTATTTAGGCTGCTGATAAATAAATGCAGACTGGCAAGCAGAGGGTGGTTTTAGCATTCTGGAACAGTCTTCCCAGAGGCTGCAGGGATAAAATAGTCTACCTATTTTGGAAGAGAAGCACAATCTTTTTATAAAAGGATAAAGCCACAGGAGACAGTGACTGCTGAGGTGGCAAGGACCAAGCCCACTAAATTCTGAAGTTTCTTGTGACCATGAGTTCCTAAAATAAACAATTTCTTAAGAGACCCAGCAACCTCTGTACCAGGATCTGTGTCCCCTGGCACTTTAAAACCTGTGTAAAGGTTCAGCTGAGATTCAAGCAGCGAAGCTTTTCCTTTGGGCACCGTTTTGCATCCTGATGTCCAGGAGGATTTTCAGAACTGCCTTGACATTGCCTGTGCTTAATAAATTCCCCATTAAGCGTTTCAAAAGCAGGTGCTGAAATTAGCAGCAGTGTGAGGTAAGCAGCACACTTGAGAGCCGGCTGCACAGCTCACTGACGTGTGGCTCCAGCTTCGCCCTCTGCCCCTCTGTCACTGAAACACTACAGCACCAGACTGGCAGGAACACAGCTCCCTGCTTCATTCCCAAGGAATCTTTGCAGCACAAAAGTGACAAGCTTTGTCTGTTTCAACCAAAACCCTGCTTCCGCAGAAAACTAATTGAATGAAGACTCTTCACAAGGGCATGTAGTGATAGGACAAGGGGGAATGGCTTTAAACTGAAAGAGGGCAGGTTTAAGTTAGATATTAGGAAGAAATTCTTCACTGTGAGGGTGGTGAGGCACTGGAACAGGTTGCCCAGAGAAGTTGTGAATGCCCCATCTCTGGAGCTGTTCAAGGTCAGGTTGGATAGGGCTTTGTACAACCTGGTGTAGTGGAAGGTGTCCTTGCCCATGGCAGAGGGGCTGGAACAAGATGATCTTGAAGGTCTTTTCCAACCCAAACCCTTCTATGATTCTATAGGACAGAGCAAAATCTTAGAGTAAGCTGAAGCACCAACAACCATTTCAGCAGATTTCATGTTTCAGACAGATGAGTTGCTCCTGAAGCATCATGACAGCAGGCACATCTCTGAATATGGGTCAGTTTCTTGCTAGGATAAGTGAATTACTAAAAAAACACCAAAACAAAATCCTGAAACAAACAAAAAAATCTTGAATGACATAATGCATAGCACTTCGAAGTATGAGAAAACCTGATCTCAGTGTCAAAACATGAAGTGGGAGAGGAGAGAGTGGTGGGGCTGGGAACTGAAGTTTTCATTGTCATGGCATGAATTCATCACAAATCTTTGGCAAAGTCAAACCAACATGTCCTCTGTATCTCCACCTGTAAAATTAAGATGATAATAGCGACACTAATACTCAGTTTGTGAAGTGCTTGAAGATTCAGAGACAAAGGGTGATTCAAGTGTGATACCTGGAATAAAACACTATGCAAATTACAAATTTTTTTGCAATGATAACTTTATCTTAGAGATATACAGAGAAAACACTTTGTCACTGCTAATTACTCTGGGCACTCTCCACAGTCAATGGAGTATAGGTGCTCACATGAATTTCATCCCCAAATCACCTACTCTAAGCTTCAAGTTCACCCAGGTGACAAATCACAGAGTCTAAAAAAAATCTAAAATCCCAAAAGGTTAGCATTTATGTCAACTAGCTTAATTCCTTACAAATCAAGTGTCCACTCCAGGCCTGTCACTTGGCCTTTACAGCAGAGCCTGGTGCTGCTGCTGGACAACCTGTCTGACCCATGGGAGGGGTCTGCAGTCACGCTGAGCTGTTCCCTGCAATTGCAATAGCTTTGCTCCCAAAAGGAGATTCAACGCTGGGATAGCTGAGCAAGGTGCCACCTCAGGTGTACGTGCCATTAGTGCTGTGAGAAAAAAAATCCAAAATTGCTTCAACTAATAAAAATTCACCATATGTTGATACTGAGCTGTACTGGAAGCAGCAGGGTAACATTTGTACTTTTATGGCCTTTTCATTCAAGAAATGTCTTAAAAGAAATGCAAATAAAAATGCTATGTTGGCAAGAGTTCTTAGGCTAAGCTTTATTCCTAATTCATATTGAAAGACAGTAAATAATCACGTGAATAGTGAATACAGAAATTCCAATCACCTCAGTCACTGTGCTTACTACTCTGTCTTACTACTCAGCCTTAAACCCCTCAAAGGAAAACTTCCAGAGACCCACCATCAAACCTCTCTTTCCAGACAAACACTTAGTAAATCATAAAGGACAAATCAGAATTTTGCTCTTGCTTCAAAATTTTCTACTCAGATGGGCAAGCACTCCTTCTTGAAGAAGGCATCACCCCAAGAGAAAACCAGCAAAAAGCTAATGACTCTTCAAAATGAACCTCAAGGATCTGTGTTTGGTAGCTGATCCAGCTCCTCTATTTAGTAGAAAAAGCATTGCTCTGGCCTAGCAGCTTAGCTTTCTCTTTAACCATCCCATGATATGTCTTGTAAAAGCCATTACAGATAATTTATTTGTTGTGTGCTCCTTGCAGAATATGGGAAAGATTACAACTGGTCACAGCTTCAGGAGGACTATGAGATGACACAAGAAGATAAAATGAGTTTATTATTTTCAAGGACACCGAGACCTTCACAAGCCATTAAAACATATTCCAAGAATTGTAGTAATTTTTTCTGTTGACTTGTGAAACATTAAAAAAAAAAAAATCCCTGCAGCTCTAGTTTCCTGGACTGCTAAAATTCCACAAGAGCAGTAATGGGATCAAAAACTTTATGTTTGAAAAAAAAATATGATAATACAGACAATCTATTTCTTCTGGTTCATGCATGAATCCTTTCTAGGCCGTACATGGAAGAGGTATAATCTCAGAAAACACTTCACCAGAAGCTGTGTTTCTAAAAAGAACATCATCACTCCTGGTAGTAATCACAACAGCTTAATTCATGTGTCATATTTTTTTTATATCCTGTAAATGACACAGTTCTGAAAGTGTCATCTTAAGGCACATGGCTGCTCAAAAGCTGACCCAGTATGCGAAAGGCATTTGGGTAAGTGGTCAATCTGGACAACATCTACTCCATGTCTGGGTACGGTTTTTGCAATATGCCCTTTCACTGGACACTTCATTCACTGTGCACTTCCCGCAGTCAAACGGTCTTGGGGCTGGTAAATATGCAAGACACACTAAGCACTTTTAACTATGGAATTCAAGATAATTTGCTCAAAAGACAAAATGTGGCTCAACTTTCTTCTCAAAGAGAGTTTTGCCAAGAAAAACTTGGTTGGTTACGAGTCATCAGAACCCTGCACTTGAGTTTCGCACAAGCTGTTTTTACTCCTGCAAAGCCTGAGATGTGATACATCTTTCTTTGCTCATACTTTTGAAAGTTCTTTCAAAGAAGAGCAATATGACCGGTAAGACACCATGGATATAAATAATGAAACACGGAGACTGAAACTCTGTGTACAGACTATTCACTTAAATGACAGAAAGCAAGAATAGGCTTTATACGTAACAGTATCACACTGGGAGGCAGGGAAGCAACTATTTCCTTTTTGTTCTGCACTGGTGACACCTGACATGAGGGACATAAAGCTCCAGACTTACTCCTCATCTACAGAAAGGACAAAATGGAGAGATTAGAAAAGAGCCACTGAGATAACAAAGAGCTTGGAAATTAGACTGACTCACATCCACTGAGCAAACATCTGCAGTGCTTGAAATGTCATTGCTTCCAGCTCCTCAGCTCTGCCCCTCTGCCGCAGGCTGCAGCCACAGGAGCAGTGGAAGGAAGCGGGCTCTCCCTGGCCCCAGTGGTGTCCCAGCTGGGCCCAGGCACCACAGAGAGGTGCTGGCACACACCTGTCCTGCCCATCAGCAACGGCGACAGGATGAGGGCAGTGTGCTGGCCAAGGCCTTGGTGCTGGGGCAGCCATTTGCTTGGTGTCTGCAAGCCACCACCTCTCTTCCCCAGGCTCCTCTCTCTCACAGCCCCCAGGGCATGCAGGATAGAAACAGTTAAAAGATAAGTTGGAGGGTGGGAAAACATGTGGCAGAAGTCTTGGGAAGGAAGCTCAGAAAAGGGTGCTATAAAACAGAAGTGATGAGAACAAATGTGGATCGTCAGCCTTTCTCTTGGTAGTGCACGACCTTGTGCTGCAACAGGAAAATTCTCCCGCTCTGCCCCATCACTCTCCACACTGCCTTTCCATGCTGCCATGAAGAAAGGGAAGACAGTCCCAAATTAAGTTTCGACAGGCTACTCAGCTGATCAAAGGCAGGCAAATAAGAAACCATAAAATCCCAGTCTGATTCACCAAGTGATTCATTACTTTAGGCAAAACACTTAAAGATGAGCCAAGAAGGAAAATGGTTTTAAGTACATTTTTGTTTTGAGCCCTTCCTAGTCAAATTAGGAAAGGCATTTGGCAGAGGAATATAGTCACATTTTTTCCTAATTATATTGCTTTGTGAAATCTTCTTAACAGTCTTGGTTTTCGGAAGAGATCCCACAACACACTGTCACAAATAAATGCACTCTTGTCTTCCACAGAAAGTGGAAATGCTGTATGAGTGGGGCTTTATGGGTCTCTTTATGTGTGTAACAAAACACACACTATCCAGATGTATTTCTAAGGGTTAAACAGCAGCTCTGAAATTCCCATTTAAATAAACTTTTGTACTACAGAAGGAAGAATCCTTCGTATAAGTTCGTGTGTAACTCACTTTTCATCTGCCCCAGTTTACAAGTAATTTCTCTGCCTCAGTTTTCTTGACTGTAATAGACTCAAAGCAATATTTACCTGATAAGCTTGGGCAAATATTTTAAGAGTTAACTGCAAAACATGTAAAAGCTGCCATTTTTCCCAAGAGCAGTTGCTCAAACTTCTTGGATTGGATTAAGGCCACAGCAGTAAGTATCCATCAGAAAGAAAACTGAATTCAGGCTTAAAATATTTAAATATTTCCACAACATCCACTTGTCTTCACAATAAAAACTTGTGAGTGATGGTTATTATCATGTTACTTGCTAAGCAGATTCCAACAGAAATTAGCAAGATGCTAAAAAAGAGAGAGAAGAGCACAGGAGAGAGTCCCCTTTCTGCTTGGTCACCACTCCTACACTGCTAAGAACAAGCTCCCAAAACAGCAAACACAGACAAAATGTAGGACAGAGACCCAGGATGAGCAGCCTCCAAGCAGGAAGAGAGAGCACTGCCTCCCCTTCCATCCTTTAAAAACCTTGTAAAAAGCAGGATTTGGGCACGAAGGACAATTGATCCTCCACGTTTTACAGCAGTCTGCAGAAAGCGTCAAACTCAGGGGATAATCCTCTTCACACGGGTATGTGCAGCTTGGTGCTCACTGCCAACAATCGTCTCCCATCCTCACCCAGCCTGGAGAACCCAGTTGGTCCAACTACACCATAAATAGTCTCAAGTGACAAGACAGAGGATGCTGCAGTGTGCTTCAGTGAAGTGCTCTCTCTATGGTGCCTCTTAAAAGAAAAAAACCCGACCTTCCGAAAAGGCAAAGTCAAATAGGAGTCATTCAGTACGACAGTGAAGCAGATCCCATTTTAGTCAGTGAATTTCCACAGAGCCTCAGCAGAAGGCCTCTGCTTACCAGCAATATGGCAGCTCGGAGATTTCACGCAGGTTTTGCAAAGCGGATTTCAGTACCATTTCGGCAGGGGCTCCTGCCCTGGAAAGGGCAGTTATTGATACCTATATCCTTCAGCAACAGATGGATTTCCTTTTAGAGAGAGGCTTTTTAAACAGAGCTGGTGTTTTGGTAGGAAATAAAGTAAAATTTAGATGGAGGATGCTGTTTCTTTCTCCCCCTGCAGCTGTTTTTACTTCAGCTCTATGAAGGTTGTCTCAGAATGTAGGGGATTTTTGCTTTGTTTTGTTTTTTAATCCTGTAATATATTTTATCAACTAAAATGTATATTTTTCTTACAATTTACTTCTAGAACGAAGTCTGTTCTATGTTATTTTGCCTTTCAAGCACAAGTAAAAGCCAAACAAACCTGAAGGTGAATGAAGCACAGCACGGGTTCCTATTTATAATTTGGACTAGAGGTTGGTAGAAATGCCCCACAGCAGTCTGGACTCTGAATAGCCTACGGACATGCGGTGAGTTCAGCTGGTGGCAGAAGGAAGCTATAGCTTCTCCTTCTATAAAACCAGCTGCCAGATCTAGGGTTTATTTCAGTCCTTCCAATGTCACATAAACAAAGCACGGCTTTACACATCTCATCGTCTCCTCCCTCACAAGGAAACAGACACATCCTAGCTACAGGTTGCATTATGAACTCCGCAAAACAATGGAACAAGCCCCCTACCACAAGAGCGAGCTGGACGTACACACACGTGAGCCAATGCACCCCCGGGCATTCACTCGGGCCTCTTTTTGTTCTCGCCTTCGCTCACCAAAAGCGACCACCTCAGCTGTTACTATGTATTTACGGGCACCACGGACACGCGTGCGCGCCGTGGGCCCAGGCTGCATTTTCCGAATACCGTAAAACTTGCACTGACCCCATGGCAGTGCTGGGTTTAAGGGGAAGGCAGGAACGTTCCCCCGGCACGGCTATACCGCGGCCGCGCACCCTGTGGGGGCTGCGGCACCCGGGACCCGGCCGTCGTAAGGGGCAATGTCATTTATTATTACTATATTTTTTTTCGCTGCCAGCGGAAGCCCGTAGCCGCAGACTGCCAGGTTTTTGCTTTATTTCTGCGGGTTCTGTTTGTCTGTTTGCGGGTTTTTTCCATGCCCGCCTCAGCAGTCCGCGAGGGCAGCATCGCCTCCCGCCTCCGGCGCGGCAGCGCGCCCCAGCCGTGGGGAGATGCCACATGGCCGCCCCGTCCGCACGTCCCCTCCACCCCGCCGGGCTCCCCCAGCCCCGCCCGGCTCGCTGCTTGCATATCTAGGGTTTGCACTGGGCAGCACCGGGGGCGAGCGGACACGTTTTGCGGGGGATGGGGGGAGGGCTGCGCACACGGCGGGGACAAAGCGCGGGCGGCGGCGGCGGGCTCCGGGCTCCGGCCCGCGCTGCGCGGCCGCGGCGCGGAGACAAAGGGTGCGCGGGGAGCCGCGGCCCCATCCCTCCGATTGCATTAGCTGCTGCTGCCTACCTTCCCCAGGAGCCGCGGGAACCCTCTGAGAAGCGATCCACCTTTTCCGTCGGGATCCGACTGGAGAACGCCGACAAATAATTACAGGGATAAAAATAAAATAAAATGTAATTAAAAGAAGAAGAAGGAGAAGAAAAAGGGGCGAGAAGGGGGGTGCATGAAACTGGCGAAACGAAAACGGCAAGAAAGACGCCCTTCCTCCTCCCGCCGCGGGTGTGTGCATGTGGAGGTGGGCGGGCTGGCGGGAGCGCGCCGGGCGCGCGCCGCGCGGGGCCGGCGCCGGGGCCGCGCCATCAGGTGCTGCGGGGCGCGGAGACTCCGCGGGCCGGCTGCTCACACGTGTCGGGCAGGGGACCCACGGGCCCCCCGACACGCCCAGGTCCCCGGCCGCATGGACGTTCAGCACCTTTCCTTTTTAGAAAAAACCAAGTCATTTTTTACTCTTTTTTTACAACAGACAATATTTTCTTTCACGCTACGGTTGGCCACAGGAGAACCCCTTCTGGCAGGCGGGCTGGATTTTTGTGGCTTGAAATGGCTATGGAAGATCTGGCACTATTGTGTTAGCCGATTTCCTGTTTTGACATGCAAAAGGTATATGCTGAAAATGCTGCCATTTGTGCGAGAGGTCAGAGTATTTCCTGCTGGGGCAAGACACTTTCCTCAACATGAATAGGGAATTCAATACACAGATGATTTGCTGTAGCTTGTTATTTCCATCCTAATATCTAGAAAGCATTGCATGAGCTTTTTGGCTTGGAAAAAACTTTTCAAGAACTAACCTGAAGCAAGATGGTATTGCAGCTGTCCTTGGCTCCCCCCCACTCTACAGAACACATGACTTGCATGGGATATCACAAGGCAAAGAATGAAAGGATGAGGGAGCCTGTGGGTTTGGGTGCAGTTTGCCTGGCTACCCATGGAGGGTAATGGCTTCTGGGAAGCTTTCATGGCAGCTCTTTGAGAAGCTTCTTGAGGTGCTTCCTCTGGAATTTCCACTACTGGGTCTCCTAAATGTCAGGCCAAAAAGGTAGATGACACACATGAAGAACTGTGGTTTACAAATTACTGACTTTGCATATAGAAATTGGATTCCTGTTTTGGTGCTTTCACCACTTTTTTTTTTTTCTTTTTTTTTCTTTTTTTTTTCCAGTAGGGCAGTTCACAGAATCATAGAACAGTTTGGCTTAGAAGGACCTTTAAAAGTCATCTAGTCCAACCCCCAGCAATGAAGAGGGACATCCTCAGCTACATCAAGTTGCTCAGAGCCCCATCCAGCTTGATTTTGAATGTTTTCAGGGATCCACCACCCCGCTGGGCAACCTCTTCCAGTGTTTCACCGTCCTCATTTTCCTTATATCTAATCTAAATTGACCTTCCTTCAGTTTAGACCCTTGTCCTATTGCAACAGGCCCTGCTAAAAAGTTTGTCACTTTCTTTCTTATAGGCCCCCTTTAGGTACTGAAAGGCCACAATAAGGTCTCCTTGGAGCCTTCTTTTCCCCAGGCTGAAAAACACCAACTCTTTCAGCCCTTTCTCACAGGAGAGGTGCTCCATACCTATGTTCATCACCCTACTGCTCCAAAGCCTCATGTGTCTCCTGTGCTGAGGACCCCAGAGTTCTCTGAATGTGAAGTGCTGTACAAACAGTAATTTAATTAACACCTATTGCACCCTGCTAGGACAAGAGCCATATCATCCCAGTATTGAGAGTGAAGCCTGAGGAAGGGCTAGCTGAACAAGGGCATTAAGGCAAGGGCTGATCTTTTAACCTTACTCATGTGATTATACCTCTCACATCAGAATCATATGCAGTTCCAGAGAAATTTAAGATTGACAAAAGATGTGGGACTGTTGGAGTCCTAGATGCTGAGAATTTTAGACTTTCTGTGCTGAAAGGCACAGACCCACAAGAGAGCATTGCATTTGACCTGAGGCTGTAGAGAAGACTTTAAATATTTTTTGATAATACTGAGATTACTGAGTATGTAGTTAGTTAGAACTGTGTAATATCACAAAGTAGAAAACTTAGAGTTTAGGGTTTTAGAATATAGAAATAAATATGAAGCAAAATAGAAGTTTTAAGGTAAATACAAGTAGTGCTTCCTTACCTTCTTCTTCCTTCTTCTTCATAATTTTAAGTGATGTTTTATTATTAAACAAAAAATTCCACATCACAAACTTCAAATGATCAGTTATTAAGTAAAAAAAGAAAATAATCTAAGTGTCCTTTCTTAATTGAATAGTTTAGTTTTAAAAGACCTTCTAACAAAAGTCAATTACCCATTTTATACCTTACTAATAAAAAGCTACCAAACTCATAATTGTAAAACTATTTCACTAAGGAGAAATAATAAACACCTAAGTCCAAATATAAAATACCATCTCAAGTACCTTCAATCCCAACCTCAAAAAATCAATATGGGACTGTATTCCAAGCCAGAAGCTTCACTCTCCACCCAGCCCTCAGTGCAAGGTACCATGCCTGAAAGCAGAGAAGCAGATATTTGCAATTCATTCTGACTCAATTAGACTTACATATGGTAAACTGAAAATCAATCTCTCCCCCAGCTTATTGAATAAAAATGTGTATTATATAGTGGATGAGGCCAGGTAGTGTTACTGTAGGGAATAAGAGGAAACTACTTTGTTTCTTTAAAACAAAACACGTATCAGGCTATCAGGTGAATGATCATTGATTTGATGTGTTCTGTTACCTCCTTTCCTTTCATAGTTATAAAGGCAGGCTATTTGATTCTTACCCTTTCATGTGCTTTCTTGGAATGGAGGTAATTATTTTTCATAGAATTTTTTAAAAAGTCTTTTTAATATATTTTAACCAGCTCCAAAAAAATAATAGTACTTTTCAGGAATGGAAACTATTTTACTTTGTATTATTCATATTTCAAATTTCTCCAATCTCCCTCTCAATATCTCTCTGATTTTTTATCACTGTTGGTTCTGTTTGCCTTAATATGCTGTGAAACTTTGATGCTTGCAGCAAGCATCTTCTAGTTCTAGTTTTCTGGTTTCTTGTAAGCTTTTTTCCAACAGGTTTTCATGACAGTCACTCCTTATTGACCCTAATCACTTCTCCTGTGTCTTTTTCTTTATTCTTTTCACTCATTATCTTGTTCCTATTTCTGGTTTAGAGACATACCACAAAGATTCAGGAATTTACTGTAATATTTTTCTTTCTGTTGCCCATATTAAACGGGTATGAGATGGGCATCCATCTCAAATCTTTTCTTGGATGTCTTTCAATGCATTTTTATCTAGTCAAAATGGATCCTCTTTTCTTTCCTCTGAAATAACCCTGAGCCTTTCTCTGTTTGTGGTATCACCATTCTCATCCTGCTTTTGTTCAGACTTGCAACTTCCAAATATCCTTTAGATTATATTTTGCCTGCCTAAAATGAATCAACAGCCATGTTCATTTTCAGAACTACCCTCTGAAGTGCAATGTTCTTCCAGAGTCTGGAAAATTCCCTTCTGTACTGTCCTTCAAAAATTTATGCTTATTGACTAACTTATACTTACTAATGGAAACTGCTGGTATGCAGCAAAAAATATATCTACATAATAAAAGTGAACTTAAATCA
Organism: Vidua macroura; assembly: GCF_024509145.1. NCBI lineage: Eukaryota > Metazoa > Chordata > Aves > Passeriformes > Viduidae > Vidua > Vidua macroura. Next base: position 43,581,661 of record NC_071575.1, on the reverse strand, counting down.
AAAGACACCAAATACTTCTTTGGTTAAATTGTTGCACGTGTGAACATTTGGCAATTTTCTTCATGCAGTTTCAGAATGCTGTTTGATTTGGCATGCATTTCATTGAAAGTGGAGCTTGTTTGGCTTCTTTGTTGTCTTTTGCTTCCAAATTGCAGCAAAGTCTACCAGACATTCCAGACACAATTCTTGCACCTGAAACAAAGCTGATGACAGAGTGTCATTAATTTTGTATGATTATCCGTTCAACTATTTTACCCTCAGGCAAATATACGGCTACAGCCCAGGGGAATGGAGTTGCTGGAGTTGGAAGTGGCTGTGCCTGGGGCAGAGGAATTCATGGCTCTTGTGATGAGCCTGACAGGTGGAGCTGGAGGTGCTTACAGAGCTCTCTTCACCTCTATTTTAGTACATCCGTCATTGGCATGCTTGAACTCATGTGTTAGTGCTTATGTGAAAGAGAGGAGAATAAAAGAGAACAGATCAGAAGTGTAAAGCCACCTGAAGGAGAAAATCTTGTGTTTTTCAGAGAAGGTGCTTGCTGCCAGAAAGTGACCTTGAACCTCTTTAAAGTCTCTGACTGCTGTTCAAGAATAGTGATGAAGAAAAGGGTGTAAGCAATGGCTATTTTTGCACCTGAGTACTACATCTGAATCAAGTCGAACTAAAATGAGCATAGAATTTCATGGCTTTTTGGAAAGAGGAATTTGTGTCCATTTTCTGTAGAGAACCAACAAGCTTAGGTTTGATAAGAGAGTGTCAGCCATGGGGCTGCTCACAGGAGGGGGCAGTACCGGTCCTCTTAAAGGAAGTAATTAGACAGGAAGATCATTTTCTCACCAAAGCTTCACAGAGACTGTGTGCTTGAAAAGTCTTGGACACGTGCTGCAAGGACAAACAAAATACTGGTACCTACTTGGGCTGGGTGTGATTCAAGCCCAAACACACCATGGGGCTTGTTGAGTGGGTGAAGTCTTTCAAGGTGGAACAGCAAGCTATTTACTTCACAGTACAAATTTATTCTTGGAAATAAACTAAATGTTTCAACAAATATCTATGGATTCTCTAGTGCTGCTGTGCCAGGATTTGCTAGCAAACAAAAATATAGGGGATATCAATCACCATGTTAAAAGCCTTCTGGTGCTAGCAGGGTCCTGACACTGAGTCTATGACATTAGCACAGGAGGATATTTTGCCTAGCAGCTGGGCAAGGCAGAACATCATTGACTGATGCATAATGTACGATCTGTACATGACCGGTCTTGCGTGATACTCTGAAAAGAGCTGCCCACACTTGTCACAGATTTCATGAACACTGATAGCATCAACTGTGTCTAAACATGTGTTGAGCCGCCTCCAACTCGGCATGTCAAGACAATCAGTTTTCCAGGGCTGCAAAATCTTGCATGCATGTCTGTAATGCTGTGACCATGAGATGTTATCGTTCGTTAGTTTCCTGGCCAAAGTATGGTATACGACTGATGATGAGTAATCCTGGTTTAATAGGAGTTGTCCTCTGCTCTTCCTCTTCAGATTCAGGAATTCACACGATGAACCAGGTAGTTGTGCTTTTTCTCCTTAACTCCTGATCATCTGCTCTAACTCTTTTTTTTTTTTTGGTCAAAACAAGTGTTTAACTGCGATACAAAGTTTTCAAACTTCTTGCATGAGGCTAAGGAAATAGCAGTGGTTAAAATAAAAGAGATTTACAATATGATAGATGTCTGCAGTGATAGCGGAAGTTTCATTTAAACACATTTTAAAAGTAGGTGTAACAAAATGCTCTATTATTTACTCACCTTTAAGGTGTTGCTTCTTGACGTCAGTTTATAGCACTATAGACCAATTTATATGGTCTGAGTAGACCATAAATCTTTGATCTTTTTGAAATTAGTAAATTCAGATTTTGTGGTGAGCAGGATGCTGAGTTGTGTTACAGCATAAAGATGAAAGCCTCTCTTCTTTTCCTCAGAAAAGAATGGGTCTTGACATTCCTTTTGTATAGAGTAACTTCAGGGGCTTGCTTAGCATTTGGAGAGATAATACCTGTGATCTCATGTTATCAGAAATTGTCCTGGCCAATTACAACTCCTAGTCTCAGCATATACAGCATAGCTATTGAGAATGGGATGTGTCTAGAAACATGAGATAATTGATAACTGGTGTGAATTAAATTATACTAAAAATACTTAGTTATGTATTGTATTAAATTATACTAAATATAATTTGTTTAGTCTAGGACTGGCCTGCTAGTGCAGAGCCCAGTAATTGAATTCTCCTCTTTTAAAGAAGATAGATTAAAAGGTAGATAGATAGATAGATAGATAGATAGATAGATAGATAGATTAGATAGATAGATAGATAGATATAGATATAGATATATGTATAAAAATGAAAGAAAAAAAATTAAAACTTAGTTGAGAATTTAGGTGCCAAATATTATATAGCTAAATCCATAACATTGATTAAAAGCTTTTGAAGTTGATGAGCATATCTCACTGCTGCTTAAATCCATGGGCATTGAGGGAAATCAGTTTCTTTAGAAAGCAGAGTGCTTGTTTACCTGACTCAGTGTGAAATTAGGTGCTGACTTGGAAGTATCCAGGTTGTGCATAGTGATCTTAGTGTAACCCTGCAATAATGTGATCTGCTGACCTCATGGTGTCATGAAACATCATGAAATGGGAGAATTTGGAAAAAAGGAAAGAATTTTTTTTTAGAATTCCCATGTAATAAGATGGCGTAAGATTTTTCAGGATGGTGGGGAAATGATGAATTCTTTAAATCACCACAGTAAACAAACAACAAATAAAGCTTAGCTTTACACAGAAGAAATTCAGGCCCAGAGAGTAGAGGACTAGGTTAAAATGAAGTCCATTAACACCTTGATGGCCAATATTTTTTAAAAGAACAAACCAAAATAAAGCTATTGACATGCCTGAGGGCATTTCAGGAAGTATGGCTAGAATCTAACAGAAGTAGTCAGTTTATTTAAAATCTGATGTCGTTAACACATCTGTAAGACCAGACAGATGCTTCATGTGGTACCCAGGACCCATCCCATACTTCTTCTGGTATGTACATTAGCTTTTGCAATTCTGTAAAATACAAACAAATTCAATATTCATTAAACGTAAGTTAAATTAGTGAAAGCAGAATTTATTCCATCATTTACAAGGCTTTGGGTATTGCATATTCCATGCAAGTCCCAGATTGTGACAGCGCTATAGGCCAAGGCCATGCTATGTGCATGTGTTCAGTGGTTATGAAGTGTGCATGTCTTTAATGACATATTTATAGAGGAGTAAAGTTCCATAGAAAAAGCATTAAACTAATAAAATTAAACACACTGGAATTTCATATAGCATATAGTTATAAATATAGCAAGACTTCCTGATCTGCCCAAGACAGGGAAGTTTCAAGCCTTGCTGGTGTGGCTGCTTCCCCTGAGCCTCCCATGCGGCAGGGAGCTGGTCAACACCAGTTGTGTCTCACAGACAGGCTATTGAGCTCGAGCTGCAAATGAGGAGAAAAGGCAAATAGCAGACAAAAATGTCAAAGTATGCAGCTCTATTAGCAGTCATGCTTAAACACATTCTGAGGTACCTGTGTGGTAACCTATTTCTCTCTCTGGTTTTGGGCTTCATGTAGCAGCTGTCATTACAGTAATGAAGTGATTAGATCTGCTCTGTTGCCTAATTACAGGACTAGAAATGGCATGCGCTCCTGCAATCTAGTTAAGTACTCTATATCTGAATCCTCTGATTTTGAGGATAGTGTTTGGGAAATTATCTTTAGAGCACATAATTTTTTTTTTAAGTGCACTTGATTGAAGTGAGGAGTCTATCATATTGTAGAATTATTGATTACATTAAGTACTTTGAACTTACACAATGTTTTTAATCTCAGAATCGCTTGGTATTTTGCTACAAGAGGCAAGTATTATTAGTCCCATTGCAAACTGAAAACTTGGGGGAAAAAGGAGAATATATTATTCATTTAGGATTCCTATCAAATGTTACAGCAAGACTAGCTAGTTCAAGACTAGATACCCTTTTCTTTAATGTCCTCGAGAGGATGTAAGAGACCTTTCGTTGCATTTCTTTTGGATGAAAGGATCTTCTGTGCAGGTCCTGTTGCTATAGGTTTTGGGTACAAAATGAGACTGCTCACAGTCGCTAGCTAGATACAGCACCTGCAACTTTTATTTCCCAGAAAAGTTCCCCACTCTTCATACAATTCTATATAGTCATATTAATGATAGAAGCACAGTGTTACAAGACAGAAACTTCACATGTCTGCCTTAATTACTGATATTTACTTCTCAGAAGGGCTGCCTTCATACCAGCTCCTGATATCTTTGGAGATGGACAACAAACCTGCTCCTTACCAGCATCTGTTTTATTGTCTTTCAGCAGCTGTATATTTGCCCACCTAAAATGTATTTCAACACTGTAGGCTTAAATCCCTCTCCTGTCTGGGCTTACATCCCTCAGTGTCCTATGTGGGACAGTTGGTGTGACCAGAAGTTCAGCATCTTAGTGAAGACTACCTGCCATGTCCTGCAGCCTCTTCCAACAAATGTGTGCTAGCAGAAGATGCTGTTCACTTAGCAATGCTTACAGCTAAATGTACACCCTCTTACAGAAACAAGATGATCATTATCAATGGAACATACAGAACTCAAGCTTTGGCAGAGGCTCTTCACACTGGAAAAGGGATTCAGTAGATTTGATTCCCACTGCTTTCACTCATCTACAGGGCCCTCCTGTTTCACCATCTGTTTCATGTTTCTTAGTCAGAAGATGAAGAAAACAGGTGACAGTAACATTTTAACAAGACTGTGTCAGAGGTAAAGTGCAATAAAATTTCAAAGACTCGTGTAAGAGTCTAAATGTTGGTTTAAAAAAAATGTATCCTGAGGAAACTGATAGTAGAAAAAGTTCTTAGAAGATCAGAGTGTAACAAATGCTTTGCCAGTAGATTTAGTATATAAAGCTCTGAGTAACCAGAAGAAAAAAGATCTATTACAATAGGTAGGATATATAAATTTACATTATTATTTTATAGCTAAAATTTAAAGATATCTAATGCATAATGCATATTATCTGATGCTACTAAAGCTCTTATAATAAATATATATTTTTTTAAATCCTGAGTATGGGTTTAGAACTTGTATTTCATGAAGGAGCTTGACTGTAGTTTGCTAAGTATACCTAGTCCAAAATGGCCATTTGAAAATGCTGTCTTCCTGAAGCCTTGCCTTTGCAGAAAGCCATAGCCTGATCCTGCAAATTTTGTGCATTCGGGTACTGAAGTCACATTGAAAATATTGTTATGGGCTAATGTACAAAGCCCAATGTGTTTTTAGTATTACCATCATGGCTTAATGCAGATGTGAAAGGAAGGCATAACTGCATTTTGCAAATGTGTTCTGAAATATTAATGTTCATCACAAATGCTACCTGGTTCAGGTTGTGGATGCTTTTCTAGAAGATTGTAGTCCAAAACTGCTGTTTCCAGAAAGAGTCGTGGTGCCAGTTTTGCAGAGTCCATCACACCTCTATGCATGTGCAAGGGGGCTGTGAGAAGTGGCCTCTTAGGCAATCTCAGTTAGTGTTAGGGCTAGCCAGAAGCTTCCTGAAGATAATGAAGGCAGGGAGATGAATAAAGCAAATGCTGTGCTGAAGCACTTTTTGAAATTTGGCCCATAATGGGAAGTCCAGGATGTAATGGTGTAAATAATTTCTCGGAAGTTACAAGGGTCCAGGGACAAGAAGCAGTCCGTGCAGGAGCATGCCTCCCTGCTAGGCTATGGCTGCAGAGCCATATCATTTCCTTCCAGCCAGGCTGGGGCACACATCCTGGTTAGTAACAACATCGTCCCGAGCCTTGAGCTCAGATCTGTTCACAGAAGGGCCATTGCAAAGCCAGAAATGGGCAGGTGGTGCACAGGCAGCTTTGCTTCCCTGAAGCTTGAGCTAGCACTTTTAACTCATGAGAGCTGTCTACAACAACTTGTCTGGGACCTGACTTCCCACTGGAAGAGTTTGAACAAGAGATTTTTAATCCCACCTCTTCTGTCCCCTTCCCAGACTGAGTGCTTGAGAGTCTGCACTGCACTGATGTTTCCCTTCCCCAGAGCAGGACCCTCCCTGGGCCCCAGGCAGCCTCAGGGGCCATGGCCGGAGCAGCACTGGGGTGCTTGGGATCAGAGCAGGGGGACAGACCTGGTGAGAGCTGCCTCATCACATGGGGGAACAGGCTGGTGATGGCAACCTTGGGTAAAACTCAGAAAGGATGCTCTGTATGCTGACCTGGAGGGAGCATGGTAGCTCACTGAAGCTCCCTGCAGCAGCGACCACAGCCCTACAGAAGCTACACAGCTCTCTGGGTTATAAAACTGTGTTTATTCCTGCATTCCAAATGGCACTGTTCTGCAATTTTCCTTGGGTTTTGCACTTTTTGTTTTTTGCATTAAAATCTGTGGCTTAGTGCAAAGTTGAGAATTGGGAAAATCTGGATGCCAGTTGGCAGATTTGTGACAGAAAAAAGTATCCAAGCCCAGCCACAAAATCTTCTCCTCTCTTCTTGGTTGAGACAGGACAAATCCAGTCCCACAACTCCCCCCCAAGCCACCTAGTGCTTGGAGCATGCCTGGCATAGGAAATGTCAAGATTTTGACTGCGATTTTTTAAGAGACCCAAATCAGTACCTTAAATGAAAGAGGGGTTGGACTTTGGGGCATGCCCACTGCCACAAACAAAACCAGCAGATTGTATTACAGGGAACCAGGAAACAAAAAAATATGGTATATCAGAACTTGACTCACATGCATAATTCTGTTTGAAAATGTTTTGGGTTTAACCAGGGGAGTGACTGATTGTCAATTGCTGAGAACCTCACCCTGTGCTCAGTAAATATTCTGCAGGCAGAGAGGCAGTGTCCATAAATGATCAAGAAACTCTCAAAGCTTACAAAATTATGTAGTTATTACAGTCTGAGCATTTTTTAAGCAGAGCAAATATTTGCTTTCAATTTCACGGCTAGCTGTTGCTGGCAACACCCACAGCCTCCATGGGCACAAGCACTCACTGGCTCATTGTTTGCCTTTTGGTTTTCTGTCAGAAGAAGGGTTTGATGCCAATGTGTAGTATTAAAAATATAAAATTATTTGCTCTTCTCTGACGTTCATCTAGTTTGAAATGGCTATTGATGCTTTTAATGTAATTTCTCACGTGGATTAAACAAACATGTAATTTCTCATGTGGATTAAACAAACATGTGCCACTCACAACAAACCTTTCTGCTCATGACTCATTAAGTTGTGCTTCCTAACCAGGTAATCAATTGCCTGAAAATGTTGCAACAACAGAGTTGATGACCTGTGTAATGTGAAAACGAGTGTAACACAACCAAGGGCCGCCTTCTTCAGGCCTTTTGCACACAACAGTGCTGCGTTGGGACTTCTAAAAATGGAGGGATTTTTTTCCTCATCATTTTAATCTCATGGTTGGAAAATTTTTGGATTGAAATTTATGTTTTTCTCCCTGCCCTTTTCCTTACCATGTCTCCCTTAATTTAGGCTAACTTGCACCATAAATAACTTTATGTCATATTACATAATGAGAAAGGTGGAGCACCAATGTCATTAATTAGGGACAGACAAAACTTTCCCTTTTTCAATACCTTCAGTCCATATCTCTTTGCTAATTAAAAGACCACACTTCCAGGTCACCTGCATTGCCCCATACGCTGATCCAGACCTCATCCCAGTATGCCCTATGGACACAGGGACAGAAAGCACACCCTGTACCTTCCCTCATTTTTGTGATAATATGCAAAATCTAGGTGGTCTATCTGGGGCTGTTTGAGTATGGATACTTATTGCGTGCTCTCTTAGAGTTTTGGAGTCCACACTGCATATTTGGAGAATGAAATTAATTTTTTTTTTTAATTATTTGTATATATTTTTATGTATATATGTATATATATATATAGTTAGTTATTTATTTATATATATAACTATTTATATGTCTATACTTATAAATAACATCTAGTGTTGAAGTGTTCTTGGAAAATATTAATATACTAACAAAAGTGACTGCCATCCCCCTGCATTTATCCGGTCTAAAAATACTGTGTCATGCAGAATTCACTCATATTTCATTCATGAGTCTATAATTTTCTCTAAGAATTTATTTCTTGCTGTGAAAGTGCTTATTTTCTCCTATGCCAGTGACGCTAGTGCTTGAAGTGTTTATGTCGTTGTCATGCTGCTGCAGTAACACTTGCTCTTGTTTTTCTACTCATCTGGATAATTCTATTTAGCACATCATGAGAGATAGCAACAAACCAGGAGATGGGGATTCATGGAGATGGGGTGCACTAACACACTCTGGCAAGAAGAGTTTTGCACTCTGAGTAAGGCAAACTTTTGAGCACACATGGCCATCTCTGGGTAAGACGTAGAAGCAAACTTCAAAACTTGGCAGAAGTAGAGGGAAGCTGCTCTAAGCCAAATTGGGTGTATCTAAGTTTGGCCACGCAGCAGAAAAGGTAGCTGGTACTCACTCAGCAAAATGGAGATATTTGATAAGTATATCCCTTGAAGTGTGGGGAGGGGTAATGTATCACCTGCCAGATGTGAGAATGGGAAAGAAGCAGTAGTGATGTGCAGTGAAACTTAGTTTCATAGCAAACATCAGTTTGCTGCTTCTATTTCAGATCTATATAAGAGCTTGTGTTCGTACCAGCTTTTTTTTTTTTTTTCTAATTTTTTAAAATTTCACCAATTCATCTAATAAAAGATGTAATCCCTAGTTACCAAACCTGTCTTGTTTATTTCTTATGCCTTTTGGCTACAATGATGCTACATCTTTTAATTCAAATATGTATTGAATACAACTTATTTTTATATATATGGCAGCATATTCTCAACTTTCATTCTATATCATAGAAAAGAGACAATATATTCCTGTGAAAATGTTTATGGAGGGAAGTCGCAAAATTAAACTGTGATTCCTATGATTTTAAAATGGACTCTTCTGAGAATATGTGTTCCTCTGCTGCACTGCAGTTTTTCCACAGTCCTGTTTACAATGTACAGAAAAATGTCAATGTTACTTCTTTGACATCTAAATTGAACAGTCTTCAGTTTATTTCTGTCCCCCCTGTATTTGGTTTTGGATATATAGACCTGTCTCTTTTCTGTTTTGCTGTTCCAGGAGATAGATATGCACCTTTCAGACAAGTGGGAAGTGATTTATCTTTGATAGAAGTATGGTATTACATATAATGCTCTTATTGATCTATCATGCTGTTATCCTCAGATGTGCTTTCCTTGCAGAACTGTTTTCTGTGTTAAAGAAATGAGCAGCTGAAATTCTGATAATCCCAAGCTAAATCTGAATTAAGCTCATAAATCTAAATATAAAACTAATAGCAAGATGTGATCAGAGTTTGCATATGTCAGCTTCATTCGCAAAATCAAATTCTGACAGGAAATGGAAAACAAGAAAATCATCCTCAAGAGGATCCTAATAACCTCCAAATTTGAGTATTTTTACCTTTTTTCATTTGATCCTCTTTAAGGATTGATACAATACATCAGGATGATGCTTCCTATGCAGGAAACTTAAGAGACAGAAAATAATGTTAAAAGGTCTTGTATTATATCAGAATGGGAAAAAGAATTGTAACAAGAGGAGAATGAGAAGTGAATTAAAAAAAAACAGTTGCTTTTTTGTAACTTTGCTACTTAGCAGCAGGCAGGAATTTTCCTAATTTTCTCCGAAGTAGCGGTCCCTAAGTAGTCAGTGGGAAGGAAACACAGCAATATTGTTCTGTGTGCTGTCATATGACTTCGCCCAGCGGATAACCGTGGCTTTGCTGGCTCACGTGAGGGGCCAGGGGAAGCTCTGGCGTCTGCAGCATCGCCGCTGCCCTCTGCTCCACCACAGCTCCGTGAGCACAGGCAAGGTGGCACCTGCCTGCAAACAAAGCATTCACACAGCAGCCACCTTGAGTCGGCTATCATCATCTGCCTAATTCTCCTGCCGAGGAGTCTCCTTCCAAAAGTGGCCATGGCTTCCCTGAAACACCTTCGGGTCCATTAGCTGAGAAGTTTCTTGAAACATTTACTGTGAAAGGACATCTGTGAGAAATTCCTTGACTGGTTCAGCTGAAGGAATGTCTGGGAATATTTGTAAGAGCCCATTAAGCTGAAAAACCTGGTGTGTTCAAAGGCCAAATGCCTGGAAAATGCATCCCAGTTGCACAGTTTGTTTTTACCATGCTTGGCTTTCCTGGCCCTGCTGACGCCATACCCTCTCTTATTATGGTGCCATGTCTGATGAAACACACGCAGGTATGTCAGCCAGGAAAATATAATGAGAACAGTTTTGGTAAGGATTCAGCAGAGTTTGTAATAGGATTAGGTATCTACAGCAAGCCCGGGAGCTGGGGTAACTCTTCTCATGCTGCAGGGATTCTCTCTGTCACCTTTCTCAGCACATGTCTGAGAAAGTTACTTGCTTGTTTCAGTGCAAAGTTTGAGTTACAATTTCTTTTTTTAGTTTCTAAATTAATTCTGTATAGGAGGCCTTGAGGAAAAAAAAAAAAAAAAAAGAAGAAGCTTGTTTTAGGCTTGAATCCAAACCTACTTTAAAATAAGCATTAGTTAGTGAGACCTTTCCAGCTACTGTCCCCAGAGCCCCAGGCACCTTGCAGGGAAGACCAACTTTGCCTTTTGGTTCAGGCAAGGCTGGAGCAAGTGCTGCTCCTCTCCTCCAGCAGCATCATTGGACGTGGAGCACAGCTGCTTATGTTTGTTCCCACAATAAAAGCAACCTTAAGAAGGTAATAATGATGCTGTCAGGTTTGAAGATGGTTTCAATAATTTCCAGGCATTCTTCTGTGTAGAAAATTCGGTTAGATGATAAGTAAAGACCTTCACTGGATTTTGGAAGGGATTTGCAGCTCTCCTTCTGTTTGTGCCTCAATTAATCCTTATTAACTTTGTGGTTGGTTTAAAAGAAGTGAAGGTAAATGTGTGACAGCTGGTACCAATATCACATGACATCACCATTGTTAAAAATATAAATCTCTTCAAAGCAAAGAATTGATCCATTTTTGTGTCTTCCAGATAAGCGAACTATTTGGCAACAGCAACATGATCCAAATTAATGATTCAAAATATAAATTTTCTTGCAATTTCTGTGTTGCTATGATCTTTAAAATAATTCACCCCTGTCATCTGCCTTTGATGCAGCCAGCTATAAAGAAAAATTAAAATGGCCTCACATTCCATTAACATACTTCTTCACCTTGTTATTCTTTTCAATAGGCAAAGTTATCCTTCCTCAAAACACAGGTGTAGTTCAGGCCATCTATTTTGTTCCACAAAGGCTGTTTTTAAATCCCTAAGAACAAAGATAATTTCTTATGCATCAAGGCACATTCCTCCCTTCAAATGTGAATATCACCATCAATCTTTTGGCTAGAAAAAATACTTACTCTATTTTCCTTCCTATCTGGTTCCTGGAAAATTGCATCATTCCTACCATTTAAAAAAAAAATATTTTCAGGAAGTGAAGTGTCTAACTCAAGGCCAGAACCTTGTTTATGATTTTGCAATTTTTATGAAATCCTTGTAGTTCAAAATATTGCAATTGACTGTTAGTAGAAAAGCCTGCAGCATCACTGGTATGTTTTGGTACAGAGCGCCAATCCTAGGATTCCTCAAATATATGCATCAGCCTCACTATTTCCCTTGGTAAAATACATTTTATATTTGTAGCACCAAAACTCATCAGTATAAAAGCTTTTTACAAAGTGAGAGAGCCCTTTTCTGGAGAGAGGCACACACATGCCCGTGTATTTGCTCTGTAGCTGCTTAAGAGAAGGAGGAATGCTCTGCCTGCAGTTTGCCTGTAAGGCTGTTGTGGGGCTGCACCAGCCGTTGCTGCCCAGCCCATCTTGGTCACCTGAGACACTTGGCTGTGCCAGGAACCAGTGATTCTTTGTTTTCTGGGATTGGTTTCCTCATTGTCACCTTGAACACCAGGACAGGAAAAGGTTTATGTATTTTTGTCCAACAGTTAGAAACGAGTAAAGTCTGAAAAAACTTAGTTATCCCTTTTGGCTTATTTGTGACTTATCCACTCTAAGAATCTGTGTTTAAATGGTGATGTGGACCTCCACGCTACTCCAATAAGCTACCTCCTTGATTTTACCGAGCATATAAATACTGGTAGTTGCTCACAGTCAGCAGGAAAGGTTCTGGCTTACAGTGATTTATTTTATTGCTTATGTTAATGTGCCAGTGGGATAGAAGATAGCCTTGTGGGCACAAAGTAACAAGAGTTAAGCAATGACTCAGGTTGCCCTTGGAGACTGTCAGCACATACAGTTTTCTCCACTATTTTTTTCACATGATTTCAAAATAATTCCAAATTATTATGAATTATTATTAATTGAGCTGCTTTACAGGCTGGAGTGGCTGATCCATTTTTCCCACTTTCTGTTATATCTACCTTATCCAGGATTATTTCCACAAAGTCCTTCTTCCCTTTCTGTTCAGGAAAGGCAAGGACACAAATAAATAACCATGAAATCACTTTGGGATTTCTGGTATTTTGCACAGGCATTCTTCTCATCTCCCTTTTTATTTGTTAGTTAGTTGACTTTCTCTCTTCTTCATCATTATGAAATCATTCTCCAGGCCTCTTTTCTCTTCTGTGTTTCTTCTGGCTTGCTTTCCTCCCCTGTGACTTGTGCTTTAGTGACTCCCATTGCCAATTCCAAAAACACAGTTGTTTACATTTTCACTCCTGCTTGTGGGAGCCCTCAGTGACAGTAACCTGATTGTGAACACAGTGGGGAGGGTGAGAAGTGGACCTGAGGGACCAGCAGACCCCACTGTGATGGGCACTTGGGGAACAGTGGAGGCTCCTTTGCCTGCATAGGATAACTGGCTGCTGGCAGCTCTCATTCCCACCCTTCAACCACCATGATCAAGAAGCCCTTTTGTTAGTACACACTTGAGTTTTTGTCTTGGACACCTTTCTCATTTGGGCAGCAGCCAGCTCAGTGGCCTGACCACTTCTTTGCGCCTGCATCTGTCAGCTTTCCACATCTTCCAGCTCCCTGGAAGGCTGCAGGGAAAGTGGACTCATGGCTAAAAGCAACACTGGCTAATGAAAAAAAGCACAAACTGTGAGGATTTGCAAGCCAAATCAGTGTGCAGGGCAGCAGGTAAGCATGGCCAAGCTGCAGCAGGATGATGCAGAGAAAACTTTGTTCATTTGTTCACTTTGTTACGTTTTCAGTTATGCTCTCCAGTGCCAAAGGCAATCCATAGTTTAGTAACATTAATGCATCTGTTGGCTTTCACAGTCTCTACCATGATACTGCAGTATTTCTCACTGAGTCTTTCAAATATTCCTCTGCTTTTATATTTCTATAAAACATAGCAGTCAATTTGTCAATTTGTGTGTAAGGGACCTATGTACTTCCACTGGGAAATCTGTTCATCTTTACCATCTATAGCAGACATGGTGACATAGCAGACATGGTTAGAGCATGCCAAAATGTGGGAACTACTGCTTATAACACTAATTCTCTGGCAGTGGCTTTAACCGTGCCCTTCTGGGTTCCAGACACACAGGCAGGGGGTTGTTTTAAATGTGGTTCAATGTGTCAGTTTAAAAGGGATTGCCCTCAACAAGGGGATGGGATAAAAAGACCATCTAAAGATTGTCCAAGGTGTGGAAGGGGAAAGCATTGGGCTGTTGACTGCTGTACCCAATACCCTGTCAAAAGAAAGGCTACACAGCCAGGAAACTTCCATCAGGGGGTGGGTCTGTGCATGCCGGAGAATCAGAAAAATGCAAGACAAAACATTTGGCAAGTATCCTAGTATAGGGCAAAATCAGGAGAAAAGTTCTAAAGGGGTTTCTTCTAGAAAGTAGATCTAAGTGGCCCTTCCCCCAACTGGTTCAGGGAAACATTTTCTTGGAGAAAAGTGGAAAAAATTGTTTATTTAACAGGCAAAGCATTCACTAGCACCAAAAAAAAAAAAAAACAAACAAAAAACAAAAAAACCAAAAAAAACCCAAAAAAAACCACCCCAAAACAATATTAAACAATAAAACTTCTGGCCTCTTCGAAGAGATGACAAATTTAGAAAGCGCCCTTTGTGGGCTGCAGCTTGGCTAACTTAGTCTCTTATTAGTCCCTTTGACACTGGAAAGGCTGCAGCCCAGACCTGTCCCTGTGGTTCACATGTGCTAGCTACTGGTTCTCTTCTGGGTGTTCAGTCTAGAGCAGGTTCAAACAGTTCTAAGAAAAAGAAAAACCACAGTCCAGGGAACTTCTCTGTCTCAGCTAGCTAAAAACTAACTTAAAGCAAAGGAGAGCTCTGTCTTGCCATCTCTCCATCTGCAGACAACGCAGTCCAGGAGCAGGAATGTGGAGGAGTGAGCACAGTGTTTGATAGCAAACTCTAAAGAATCCATAACTCATCTTTGGTACATTTAGCTCCTACTGGAGTTTGGGGACCCCTTGGAAATAACACTCATGCTTTGTTAATAAGGCATACCTCTGCCATCAGGTTGGGACTTTTTGTACTGCCCAGAGTTACTGATTTGGCTTGTGAGGGCGAAATACAGATTATGTTTTGGACTCCTGTGCCACCCTGCTTTATACCAGCAGGTCAATGTATAGCAGAACTTACTCTGTTCTCCAACAAAACCCCTAGTGACAAGAGCAAACGTGGCACAAATAACTTTGATAAGCATGGATCAGCCACAGATTTTCTGCACAAGCTCTATTACAACAGCTTAGCCAATTTAACATGCACTATAGATGGCAAAAAATTCAAAGGGCCTGTTGATACTGGAGCTGATGTCTCTATTATTAAAAATAAATGAATGACCTAGTAATTGGCCCCCAATCAGCCCCACATCAACCCTAACTGGGGTAGGAGGAATGCAGTGCCCTAGACAAAGTGTTCACCTTCAGCTTGTCCTTAGCCCTGATAGGAAAACTGCCCGAATTACCCTGTTCTTTGCCCCTATACCATGCACGTTATGGGGAAGAGACGTTCTGGGAGAATTTGGGACAACCATACAAATACATTCAGCCTCACTGGAGGGCCTTTTTCACAGAGGCCATTGATCAGCCATTCCAAAATCAAATACTGGATGTACGTAAAATCACATGGTGGACTGAAGACCCTGTGTGAGTCGATCAATGGCCCCTAACTTAAAACAGCTTGTGGAAGAGCAATTGTCCTTAGGCCATATCTATCCATCTTCTAGCCCCCGGAACACCCCTATATTTTGCATACCCAACCAAAACGGCAAATGGTGGTTATTACAGGATCTTCGGGCATTCCATACTTGCCCACAGGTCAAGCTATTGTTAAGTGGGCTCATAAAACCTTAAAATCCTTGCTTGAAAATCAAAAAAAGGGGACAGCTGGGGTGCTCTCATGAAAGACTAGCTAAAGCCTTGTATGTTCTCAATTTTTTAAGTCGCGATGAGACGGGACAAACTGCATGTGAAAGGCAGTATCCTTTTGGCACAAAGGCTCGTCTGAAACCTCCTGTGATGGTGAAGGACATGGGGGAGGGGCTATGCCTGCGTCTCCACAGGGCATCATGCGGAGTGGATTCCTTCAGGGTGTGTGAGGCCTTTTGTCCTGAATTGATGTGTATATAGTTACTGTGTTATAAGCCTACGCTACAGTTTCTGAAAAGTTGTTATAGTTATTATTGTTGTCACTGTTATTAATGTCTGAGGAGTTGTTTACATTTTTCCTAGTAGGTATTTGTTACTTAATAACAAAAAAAGAGTGGGGAGATGTAGGATATGGTGTAATAATTATTAGAGTGGTCAGGGCTTATGCTCACCAGAAGGTCCCATGGGACAGGCGCAGCTGCAGGCTGGGCAGGTGGGAGTCGGCTGAGGGGTGAGAGGCAATTACGGGTGAGCAGAGAGTCAGCTGGAAGTCAGCTTGTGATCGGCTGGAGGAACGCATGGACAGCGTATGGCAGGAAGCTGGTTGGATGGTAGGACGCAGGGACAGCAGCACAGCAGCTGAGCCAGCCAATGGGTGCCTTCTCTCTGTTGAGTTCTGTTAAGTTTCGGTTGGGTCTCGTTTATGGCAGGTTAAAACTAAAGGTGTAAAAGGGGCCGATTTCTACAATAAAGCAATCTCCTTCGGATGCATAAGGGGGTCCGTGTCACTTTGTTCCCCACTGCTACACCAAGAGTTTGTAAAACCTTGGGAAAATTAGAAAAGTGAATGCTGTTAGGTGTCTGTATTGGAGGGAGAAGGGAAAGCTACAATACGTTATTGTGCAGAGGAGTGAGAGAAATGAAAGCAGGAAAGATTCTGCAGAGGAACTTCTGTAGTTTATCTCTGTGTTATTGAACTATGTATAATAACTCATTGTGCACAGACAGGGAAAGCACCATTCCAGTAACTTCAGCAGGGAAAACTCTGAATCACATGGGCAGCTTGATTCAGATAAGAGCAGAACATACAGAAACAAAATAAACTGTAAAAGTACTTTCGATTCCATCTATTTAATTTACTCAGTCTTTTTAAAAGTAAGAAGACAGTAAAAGTAGTTATTCTAAGTAGTTTTTGATACCTTTTTCAGAAGGATTTTATGTTTCTTTAATGATTCTGGATGACAGAGATCATGTCTGATTCTTTCTAATACTTACCTATATTCAAGTAAGAAAGGAAATACTTCAGAGTTTTGGTGAAGCTGCTGCTAGAAAATGTAGAAGATGAAGACTGATGTTCCCCGCCAAACTAAAATTTGCAGGGGAGGACAGCTGGATATTCTAGTAGTTAGCCATGCTCAGACATAATAACCGTCATAGGACTTCTCTACTGGGACTTGGAGATAAGCAGTGTGTTGATCCAAGATACTGATTGTTTAAATGTGCTGAGAAATTTAACCACAAGATGGAAACTGTCTCTGTTAAGTGCAGGAGTAGTGAAGTGCTGCATTTGACCTACCACTATGGGTGGAAATCTGTGGCAGCGAGAAAACAAAAACATGTGTTTTGTGTTAAATTACAAACTTGGTTTTGAAATACAGTGTGACCCAGATGGTGACATGGCCTGTATTTTCTCTGGTACTTTATAGGAACTCACTGCAGTACTTAGGGCTGGATCTTGGGGGAAAAAAGGCTGCTGCACTTAGGTCTCATAATCAATTCAGTGTTCACATTAACCGTATAAGATCTGAAGGAGCAAGGATGTGAAATACAGCATATGTGAAATGAATGCTCTCATGGAGGAAATGAAGATTAAAAGCCAGCTTGCAGTGGCTGTTAGAGTGAGTACAGGCTTCCATAGTACAATGTGTGAGAGGAATTTGAGAATCATGGATCCTTCTGGCACTGAGAAAAACAATGTGTCCTAGGTTGACTGTATGATTCTTTTATCCCCAATCGTGTGTTCTGTTTATGCTGAGTAATAAGTTTTGCACCTTTAAGACTTGTTCCAGGAGTGAAGGGAGGGAGAAGAAATGCGGAGTTTGTTTTCAGAAATGGCACTCACTCCTCCACATTCCTGCTCCTGGACTGTGTTGTCTGCAGACGACAGACAGCGAGACAGAGATCTCCTTTGCTTTTTAGTTAGTTTTAGCTAGCTGAGGCAAAGAAGTTCCCTGGACTGTGTTTTTTTTTGTTTTTTTTTTTTTTTTCCTTTTCTTTGGACCTGTTTAAACCTGCTCTGGACTGAACACCCAGAGGAGCACCGGCAGCTCGCTCCTGTGGCCCAGCGGGCCGGGCCTGGTCCGCGGCATTTCCAGTGCCAGAGGGACTGATCAGAGACGGAGTGAGCCGAGCTGCAGCCCGGGCAGGGGGGGATTTTTCTGAGTTTGTCTCTCTTTTAAAGCGGCAAGAAGTTTCATTGTTTAATATTGTTTAGGTTTTCTTGTTTAATAAACAGTTTTTTCCATTTTTCTCCAGGGAAGTATTTTTCCCCGAACCGGTTAGGGGGAGGGGCCAATTGAATCTGCCTTCTAGAAGAACCCCTTTGGGGATTCTCTCCCAAATTTACCCTGAACCAGGACACAATGTTAGGTGTCGAAATCAGTATTGGCTCTTGTCCAGTTTACTGAAAGAGGAACTTGTATTCACTTCCCCATTTGACTTTTTACTGTCTTTCCATGTACGTGCAAATATATTGGAATGGCCCTTGTAACTCTGTTCCCAGTGTGTCAATCAGACAAACAAAGATCATTACATTAATCAGGGCTCCTTTGCTTCAAAATATTTCCTGAGACACCCATTATTTTAATAGTCTGTTTAGAAGAATGTAAGCCTTGCTTGTGCCTGGAAACATCATCTTTGCAGTAAGGTGAGAGAGAGACCTTTGGAATCTGATCTTTGTGAAGAAAGCAGGTGCCAAAATCTGGCACAAGCAGAAAACATGCATCCCCTCTGAGCTTGGTGATGGCAGCAGGCTACAGACAGTTCCCATGGGTGGTCCATCCGTGTTAGTGCAGATTTAATAATTTTCTGCTCTCAAGATATTTCGGCTTGATTTCTGCAGGCAGGCTGGAGGATGCAGCAGCCCTGCTACTCCTGGTACTGCTCCTTGGCAAGAAATACCTGCACCCAGTGCTGGGCCCTGGTAACTTCAGCAGCTTCTTGTGACAGCTCAGCTTCCTGCAGCTGGTGTTCTTAGGAACTTCCTCACTTATTTCCCAGAAAAATGCATCCCTCGTATGTAATTTTCATTTAAGTCCAGTAATCCTCACAGAGCAACAGTTTCATAGTGGATGCCTCCCAAGTCATGTCAGAAAAGCAAGCACAGATGTAAATATTTCAGGGACAGCAATTTTCAAACCAATCTTCTGAAGGTCTCCTGGTTGCCACTGTTTTCTGGTGGAAAAAGAGGGAAACTGCTCATGCTCTTCACATTTCCACAAAGCTGAGACTCTGCTGTGGCCTTTTTGATCCCCATCTTAGCATTTTTCTCAGTGTTTTCCTCAGTCATGGCCCTGGGGCATGCTCCCTATGCCTTGCCCACAGCAGAAACTCCTGCCAGTTTTAGTCATTGCCCAAGTCCTCAGTGGGGTTTGAGTGGAGCCTCCAGGTGACAGCACTACATGCAGGGTGAGGTGCCCAGAGGGTGGTTCATGCCTCCTCTCATGAGACCTGTCTGTCTGTCTGTTCTGTGTAGTCACCTGGCTCCAGCCCCAAGGTGCATTCCACCAGCGCATTGTATCCTCTCACTGCAGTGAGCAGGAAAGCGCAATACTGGATGTTCAGGAACTGATATTTATTTTAACAGAAAGTAAATGTGTGATTGACTACAGTAGCCCCAGTCCAGTAACTCCTGAGCATTTGGGAATACCCAGAGCACTTTACTCGGCTCCATTTAATTTTGCTGCAATCTGAGCTGTTTGGAGATGAAGTGAAGAAGACTATTAAAGATCATGAAAAAAAGCTAGTTATATAAGCTCCACTTTCTTTCCAGGACCCATACTGAATTTCTACATTATTGCTAGTACCTGTCCAACATAAATCACCTGTCAGTTTATGATCTGCAACTGGAAAACCTTTTTTTTTTCTTTTTCTATATGTAAATATTAATGAAAACAAAAATCACCAGTTATTTCTAATTTAAATAGTATTTTAAAACATGGCTGGTTATGCCACCTGTTACTGGGATTACCTCACTATTCTCTTATTGGAGTATGTTTCTGTTCTTTCAAATGGTGCCTAGCTTCAGATGATTTTCCTAACATTTGCTGTCATGAGTAACTGCAACAGGACGGCTCTTTTCTGCATCTCTGTAGAAAAACAATCAGATTAAATTATTTAGCCCTTTTGAGAATAAAATCAGGGAAAAGAGTATGTTTTCCTGTAGTAGAATAATAATTCATGTTTCCTGGAAAAGTTGCCCCTGCCACCCTCTACAGCAGGGCTTTGTGCTCAGTCAAAGGCCGAAGGGGCAAGGGTTGCCTGAACGGAGTGTAGAAGTGGCCTTGTCTGAGCTGATGAAGAGCTGGAGGGTGGCCAGAGAACAGGAACATAAGGCTTATAGTTATAGTGGTGGCCATAAGGAGACAAGGTGGCCAGAGACTAGAAAAATCAAAGGAATGTATTTCCAGTTGTGCCTGAGTAAAGAAAATGTGGGTTGGTGTTGGGCTAGGGCAGGCACATAGTCAGAAAAGGTAGTGGGATGAAGAAGGTGGCTTGCAAGAGGAACTTCGAGAGGTGGTATTCAAGGGGAGCTGGCAAACAGGGACAAAGGTGCAAGCAAAAGTGACAGAGTTGAGAAAGAGTCACCCTAGGACAGCCAAAAGCAGCTGTGCAAGAAGACAGAAGGAAATGCATGTGAAAGCAGGTGCGTGCAGGAAGACAGAAGGAAATGCATGTGAAAGCAGGTGAGGTCTGGACTGTCATGCTTAAGAGACTGGAAGTAGAAAGGCCAAGAAACTGCTGCTTTGCACATCTACACTGGAGATGGGATGGCATGTCCACGTTCCTTGAAGGATGGAGACTGCCTCATGGTATCTTGGTTTCTTCTGGAGCTGAAATTTGGGCATACACTGGCCATGCTCTGTTCTGTGTCTCCAGAAAGGAAACCTGGGCACAGAGACTGAATGGGAACTGTGATGCCCTGCAAAGAGGGATATGAGCTAAGCCACAGGAGACCTGAGGACATGTCCTGATACAATCCAGCTGCTGCATGAACACTTGGGGGTGAGATGACTAAGCATGACTTTGGCGTAGGACAGACTTGGCAAGGCCAGGGTGGAAGAAAGAAACAAATTTCAGGGGAACTAGAAGAAAGTAAAGGTTGTCATGTCACCTGGACAGACCTCAAGACATTCACAAAACTCAGCATTGTGAACAAACTTGAAGTGACAACTTAACCCTCTTTTGGAGCAAAGACTTTGTGGCAGGTAGAGAGGCTCAAAGCATGGCATTTTAGACACCAACCCAGAGTAATTTCAGTTCCTTTTTAGAAAATCATTGCACCATCTCATTCATCTCACAAGATAAGCAAGGTTCCCATTCTTGTGAGAAATAAGATGTAGAAAAGACTGCTTCTCATGTTATTTAAGTTGATGGAATTGCCTGATTGTAAAGGTAGGCCTAATTGTTCAGCTTGTCAAGCAGCATTCTAGGGGAAGGGCTTCTGCACTGCTATGAAGTTCCTGTGTGATGGCAGACACCTTATGAGAATGGGGTCCTTCCAGACATGATCAACCTTTCCAAATTGGTGCTTAGGGTTCTTGTTCCCTAGAATGATCATCATGCAAAACCTGTTTAAAGTTCAGATGCATGTAAGCAAATGCTGAAATACAAAATAAGCAAGCAGAGGACATTAAATTGTGGACTCAAGTACAGGGCTGTGCCACAGTACTTCCTCTCCATGCTCCAGGTCCCCAGAGCTGTATACTGATTAACACCTCCTTAAAGGCCTGCAACACTGTGAAAATGAGTAATTCATGTTTCACAAATACAACACTAAAATGAGAACTAGAAAGGAATGAAGGCATTCATCCCTCATCAGGATGGGCTTTGGGTTTTGAGCAAACACATAAACACTGTGAACACACAGAAAGCATCTTAAAAAAATAATGAACAGCTACTAAGTGAGGATTCCAGGAAAAAATACTATGCAATCTTGTAATTAATGCAACCTTAACTGAGGAGCATATATAGCTATCCTTCTTAAGCATTCCTTTTGTATAGTGTTTTGCTGTACACATGACACACCACACCAAGTTACAACTCCAGTGACTCTCTATTATGACAGATATTCATATGACATGATACAGATTTATGGAGAACCAAGAGATATGCTACACTTGGTTTGTACCCAGTTTCCAAAATGGAAACAAACCAGGCATACCAATTTTGTAACTTTTTACATAAACAGTTACTCTTCTCCTGGAGAGTCAAATGAAGGAAAGTAGCATAGGATTTTAGCAAGACTCACTCACTTATTACACTTACACAAGATCTAACACATTGGGTCTTGTCTCCAGATATGCCTTTCCACAAAAGAAATCAAGTAATGCAGATTCCTTGTAGAATTTGATCTCTCATGCCCAGACTTGTTCTCTTTACCCTTGGTGTCATAAATTGTGGATATAGTTGCATGCCATTTCCCCCTCCCACCAGTCTTTTCTGAAAAGTGTTCAATAAGTTAAATATGCATGAAGTTAAAGGTACACTTTAGTATAATCTCTAAAGAAAATCCTCCAAGTGCCTCCCCCAAGAAAAACATCACACCCTTGCTTAGGATTATCTGTTTATTTATTTCAGTTAAAACAAACATACAATGTTTCATTGAAACTGTGTTGCTGGCCACCAGTCTAGCCCGCAACCATAGCTAGGCTGTTGGCCTCTCCCAATAAGGCGGTATTTACATATGTACACGGATGTACCGCGGGATGCACGAATTTGGCGGCCTAACTAGTGTTAGATTGCAGAGGTGGTTAACTTGCTGCATTCAGGAAATCATAACATCCATGGTAAATTTTAGAGAGAAAGTACACATGAACCTGAAAAATGCTTTCAATGGACCCAAGTGATTCCGGTGTTTATTGCAACATATACACTTGTAATAAATACAATCTTAGTGTTTTCTTACACACCTTAGGCATAACACACTCCTTTCATCTCTGTAAGCATTACACTTTGTTGAAAAAGGCTCTTTCCTTTCACAGCTGTTACACAGATGTACAAGATGGACAACTCCTTGAAATGCTGTAACAATGAGTAATGAGAGAGGAATATATACATAAATCCTGGACTCCAAACCTACATTATATACATTATACTTACAGTATATACACACATACAATTTATGTACATAGATTATCATAAATATTGAAAAATAGTTTTAGTTTTAATGGATTAACACTTTATAAATAACATGTTACATTTATGACTGAAATATCATGGAAGACAGTAATGTCTAACTGAGGTGACAGAACAGTGGTTTAATACTGAAGCTGCTCTTTTAGGTGGTTGGTAATGTAGGTAACTTTAAACAGACAGGTTTGGAAAATAATAATAATTAAAAAAAAAATCATACGTTGGAAATCGACCCAGCCAAGTGGAACTCAACTGTTGCAGGTGAAGAGTCAGTCATCAAATTATATAGCACACAATGTATAATTTGGAAATTGCTACATTCAGAGAATTAGTGACATGTACAGTATACTGTGAGGTGTCATCACAAAAATGTTCTTCCCTTCTGGTTGCCAAGAAGGACTTTATAGTAACTTCTCACTTACGACTCCTTCCTCTTCTATGGTTGCTGTGAGAAAGGAGGATATTCCTCACTTTCTTTCCTCTTTTTAAAGGGAAGAACTTCATCCCTTATGTGCTACAAATTGCTCAAAGGTAGGCAACACTTTAATCCTCTTCCACCTTTGCACATTTGTGGAGGAAGAAGAAAAGCTGCCAAAGTACTGAGGAGGCACATGCTCAGCACTTCTGTGGAGATCAGGTAACAAAGGATAGTTAGCCATGGATGTATAGTACCTGAGGCAGAGAAGTACCTACAGAGTCCTAGTCAGTGCTGACTCCAGGATCATTAATTGCCAGTTGAGTACCACCAAATTAATAATACAAAAAACACACAAGGAATCTAACTTGTCATTACAGTTTTACACTATAGTCTTAGTGACCAGTACTTAAAGTCATGCAGAAGTATCAATACAAAATACCTGCAGTTGTTTTTCCATAGATTTTAAATGGCTGGGAAGAGCTTGACAGTATCTGCCAAATGGTGACTATTGTTTAGATTTATTTCTGATTAATTCTACAAGAGCAAAAAAGTGTCAGGCACTGTTTAATCAATGGATTACAGGCCTTTATTTGGTCTCTCTGACACAATGACTGAGTGGGACTTCATAAATCAGATTTTTAAAACATTGTGTCAGATGAAGACAGCTGACCACACTGCCATGACTATTTCATTAATAATCTCTATCTAGGCTTTTGTACCCAATATTGCTATTTGAGAACCTCTTATAAGCCAAGTACGCTGTTATACAAATGCTACCTCTCTTCAACCTGGGACAAGAATGAAAGAGCAAACATGCACTAGAAACAAAATAGCTCGCCACAACCATACAGCACCTGTTTCATCAGCTAGGGCTCGTTAGAAACATACCTATTTCTGAAGCAAACAAGTATGAGATGACTATCCAGTCTATGAGGTTATCATTAATACTACTATACAGTATAAATTGGAAGAGGAATCCCAGTTGCATATGTGAAGAGAGTTTGTACCAAGCATGAAATATTGGTGCAGTTATTTTGTGGATTTGACTCAGAAACAGAATAGTCAAGTAATTCAAAATCCAATAATGGATGAGGAATTTGAGAAATACTGTACAGTTTTTGAATATTATACAACTAGAAAACTACATTAGGACTTTTTTTGTTTTCCTACAGAGTGTTTCAAGATAGATTGGATAGAAAAAAATCCCAACAAACATTGTTACAACTGACAATGGACCTTATTAATAAAGGGAACTTGAGGAGGGGGTTTTGTATTAATGGCGTCATATGCTCCAGTGCCATTCAGTTTCTATCTACAACAGAAAAAAAAAACCTAGACCCTGTTTTACTCAATTGCACTACTGAGTACCTCAAGAAGGGAAATGTTAATGCCATCTTTACAATTTTAGATTACCTATGCTTTTCTCAAATGTAGCCTTTTCTAAAGGGTGGGGTTTTTTAAAGTTTGAAAATTTGCATTTCCACACCATTTTTGGTAACTCTAGTTACTTATGTAAGTCTGAAATGATTTTCAGGATTATTTTCTCTAAGGGAGCTTCATGGAAAGCATTTAGTATCAGAGAATTTTGACCTGAATTGGCGTATTTTCTGTTTTGGTCATTAGAATAATTTTTAAAATAAAATTTCTTCTAATTATGCATCTACAGAATCATAAAGTAAGTTGAGTGGGAAAGGACCCATCAGAATCACCATGTCCAACTCCTGGCCCTGCACAGGGCACCCCAAGAACTACACCATGTGCCTGAGAGTTGTCCAAACACTTATTGAACTCTGTCAGGCTTGGTGCTGTGACCACTTCCCAAGGGAGCCTGTTTCAGTGCCTAACCACCCTCTCGGTAGAAAAACCTTTTCCTGATATCCAACCTAAACCTACCCTGACTCAGCTTCATGCCCTTTCCTTGGGTCCTATCACTGGTGACATGAGTGAAGAGATCAAGAAAGTCAAACTAAGATTAATTTAGGACACTAATTAAATATTTTTCTGAGCTCTTCTATGTTATTTTTTAATTCTTTTTAGAAAAATGTTTCTTAACGTCAAAATAGCGCTTTTGAGGTCCATAAGAATTTTTGGTACAAAAAATAAAAGTGTTTCTCTCTTTCTCTTGCTCTCTCATTGGTTATTTAAACACTTTGCTGTAAATAAAGAGTTCTTTCTCACATCAAATGGTTCCATTAGGCACATTCAAGTAAAATAACAAAATATCCAAGTAACAATGACAAAAGCCAAACATGGCTTGATAAAAGTCTACAGAGAGTTCTGTCCATTCTCTGGAATGGAAAGTTGTCACTTCCTTCAGCCAGACACTCACGTGGTTTGATGTCAATATCCACTTCCATCATGCAGAATAATTTCTTAAAGACAGAGTTCAGATATTCTACAATCAGAAGAACCATCAACAAAGAATCTGCCTTTTAAAGGAAGCTGAATAGCTCGTTTTCATTCTCAGTAGGTATCTGAGTGAACACTGGCATTTGAAGTGGTGTATTACAGAGATTAAACCAGGGCAGTTAATGGCCATCAGATGTAACATTCTGGATCCAGTCTAGAATAATCAGTGTCATACACCCAGTCATCACAAGTATACCACTTAGAAAGAAGAATGAAGCCTGAAAAAGAAACCATAAAAGAAGTACTTCAGATTCTGCTATGACACTGTTGGTAAAACACAACATACATCTATAAATTCATACCCATGTATTAGCACAAGTGCCATTGCTCACAGAGGACAACGTAATAGAGACAAGAGATCAAGTCAATGACAAGGAGCTAAGTATCTTTCTCATATTTGGGGTCCTTTCTCAAATCAAGAAGTATTTATTTTCAGTATAGCAGACCTCACCCTCAACTAAGGGAAGTAAATGTAGCTGCTGATACCAGTCAGGCTACGCCCCTGTGCGAACTTGACTGTCTCAGTACGTCTGACTGAATTATGAGTCAGTAGGTTTGTGATTAGTAAGAGCACCAAGAACAGTCAAAACAACCAAAACAATTGGCAGAGATGAGGTTTTATGCAAAAAACTATGTAAATAAGTCTTAATATTTGAAGAATGTCAAGGCTTTTAAAATATAGTTCTTAGGGTATTCTGTTGAAATCCAGTTCTTAGCAGCAACAGAATGACCCAGACACTGTTGAGATTTGGGGCCAGGGGCTGAGAGAAGTCACTGAAGTGAACTGAGTCTTGTGATGGCCAGTTCCTTGGTTTTGAGTTCCTATGCAGCTCCTTGCAACTATGCAAAATAATATTAAATGCCAATTCACTGACTATCTTCACCAGGACTTCAAAATTCATAAATCATGAAGAAGATACTTAAATTTTTTATTTTGAATTACTGAGCAAGTGTAGTTACATATTTGTCTATACATACCCCAATCTTTTGCACTGACTTCATTGGTTCTTTCTTCACTAATTTGATGTAGAAGGCAGAAGGAAGTATAAAGATCAGCATGGCAGCCGCAGAAGCACCTGTAGAGAAAAAGCATGGAAATAAATACTCATCAACAGGTAAAGATACTCTAATTAGACTGGAACTCCTTTTTCTGAAATGCAAAAGAGTGCTCAATCTGACAAGGAAATGCTTACCAATGAATCCAAAGATGTCTCGAATAGTAGGGACAAAGATAACGAGCACATTGGTAAATGCCAGAAGAGAAACGGTAATGGAACAGTGACGCCACCAACTGAACTCCTTCCCTGCCCACAGCAGCTGGGTAATGGAACTGCGGATCTTTGGAAGACAGGGAAAAAAAAAAAAAAAGACAGTTTAGTATTCATTTTGGAAGACAGTGATTTGTCACTTGAATTAGACCTTCCTTCTGAAAGTATTTTAACATCATTTTCCTGAATGCTTCAGATTTTAATAGAAGGTGAGAGATCAAAGTAAAATGGAGAAAAAAACCAAGGAAACGTATCTGGTTTGAACAAAAATTCCAGGAAATTTTGTAACATCTAGGGATGCTGCTCAACAATATACACATAAATGGCAGATTGCCTCCACAAGGTATGTACAAAAACATGCCAGCTTTTGTAAGCTGATAATACAACAGTGTAAGTATTTTTATAGAGGGGCAGTCTGTTTCATTTCCCCAATATAACCATACCAGGGAAACAATATAACTGAATATATTTGTATCTACTGCTTAGTAGATGTTACATATTTATTAACAGTATAGCTATAATTTATGAGGTTTATAAGAATAAGTTTCTTTTTTCAGTTAAGAGGAAAACTCTTCAGTTTTTCAATTAATAAACAGGAGCTGCCAAATCAGTAAATGACTGCAGCAGTACAGGTGTTAAAAAAAATTACTTACAGGGAAAATAACTACGGGTACAGTGAGGGTTACAGCCATAAGTACAGCAAGACGCACAATAAGAAGGAGAATATCAGCACCCAGATAAGCAGAGTAGGTGTGAAGCAGTTCTGGTTCGACTTTTCCTATAAAGAAAACAGTATTTTAGTTAGATTTAGTTGACATACTTCTTAAAGATGTGCTTCTGCTCTAGATTCCACACAAATTTTAGTTACATCATCAAAATGAATTGGAAACCCCAAAAGCTCCTGTAAGAAGGTACCCATTTTATACAGGGATGACTTGGAGGCATGGAATCTGGTTTAATCCAATTTTAATCCTATGTCTTAGGCCTAATACTATTAATGATCGCCTTTAGAGTGTGCACTTACAGAAGTACTAAAAAAAAAAAAAGCCCAAGAGTGTATATTTAGAATGAATGTTAAATGCTTGCTTGTTCTATTTTTAAAATAATACTGCCAGTTTGCAGAACATAAATAAAGAAAGCAGAGAGGCAATATTTACCATAAAATGTCAAGTATCCAAAGAGAGCAGCCAACAAATACATGAGGAACATGGCAAAAAAAGAGACATAGGACACATTCATCATTCTTTTCCGGCTTCGGCTGTAAGAAAAAGTAACATTGTTAGTAGTGAGAAACATACTATATTTGTTTGTTTAGTGAAATTACAGATATTTATCCAACACTTACCCTTTCAGTTCTTCATAAATAGGAAGAATTGCAGGATGGCAGACAAAGGAAAATGTTAAGATCGGGACAGCATAAACAGTCTGAAAAAAAAAAAGTTTCTTAAGTATCGCAACAGACATTAGAAATTTACTTTACAAAACCATAAGGAGATTTTTCAGTTTTGGCCTTATTTGGTGAAAAGACCACCTATTCTTTACAATGGAAGCTGCAGAAAAAGTTAATATTTTCTTAAATCCAGATCCTGAGGTACCAAATAGTCTTAAATGTCACTGAAGTCCATGGTGAGCTGAATGTATTTGCATTCAAAATCATGTTCAGCAACTCACAGGCTTAAGCTGTTATATCTTGAACTTGGTATTGAGTATTACACATGTGGAGGTTCATCAGTGTAACTGGGAGCATTTGTGAGTCAAGAATTTGTGACTAGGAACAAGTCAAACATCCTATTTGCACACTTCTACAATTTTCTTAATTTTCTTCTGCAATCTACTTTTTAAAATGCTTCACTAACTTCCTTGTCAAAGCTTGAAAAATGCTGTGCTAAAGAATAGAGATGTGTTTTTTTGCCACTCAAACAGGCACTTCAAGCTCCTCTAATTTCTGTGTATTTGGCATGTGGAAACACCCAGTCTGCATGAGGTAAACAGTGCCCAAGTCTACTGGAACAGAAAGTCTTAACACATCCCAATTTTAAAACTGGGCAACTGCTTGAAGGAAAAATCACCTAATTTATCTGCTACCTACTTAGTCTCAGTTATTCTCAACAGACCATCTGATTTTTCAGTCAGTTACCTGTGAATTGAAGATGAAATATTTTGGCTTGCACATATCATCGCTTGTTATATTTTCAGCTACCAAAGGTGCCACTGTTGCATTAAATAATGTCACATTCATGATGACACTGTCCATAGGACAAGGAATCTGAAACATCTTCCAAATTACCTAGAAATAAAGTCACACATTTATTACTTTGATTAATGCAAGATGTGAAAATTTTTAGAAACTGTGCTTAATTTCACTTTGAAATGAAGTTTTACAAGCACTGAAGTTTACAAGATTATACTTACAACAATCAGAAAGAAGACCATGCAAAGTAAGGAAAAGCCACTGGTATAGCCCAAATACCCTGTGATTGAAAAAGAAAAAAAAAAATCTAAGATACAATAAACAGAAACACCATTCAAGTCAAACCATAATGGCAAAATATATTCTTGTCAAGTGATCTCCTTTAGATTGTCATTTCCTTAGCATTACACAAAACAAATTATTCATTGACTTTCTGCTAATTCTGACCAAGATCTAAAGGTTCTGAAAGACTTATTAGAGTCTGTACATACAGTGAGTCTGTAATGTTAAATTTTTAACTTACAAGAAAAAGAAGCAAACAATAAACCTCACAGCAACAGCTATATGAATTGTTTATTGTATACTAAGAATGATATAGGATTAATATTAATAGCATGCACTATCAGATAACTTAGCCTTTTTCCTTCTGTGTTTACTGATTTACTTCTAGAAAATAGTAATTTGAGAGAGTAATTTACATTGAGACTCTCAGTTATTTAAGTTCCACTACAGGATTCTCTGAATAAACAGCCTGTTAACTGAATTATTCACATATATCACTGAATTACAGCCATTTCAGATAAACCATCTGGCATGAATATTCTGTTACTCCTTGAGATCTAAAATGAAAAGATACTGCCCAGAGTTAGCAGCCCTAATCTTTGAAGGCTGTTACAGGATAGCTGGTAACAATATTGTATTATTTCACCATCAACCAAAATAGGTCAAACTTTGGGATAAGAACAGAAACAGAAAGTTACTGTTGAGCTTCGTTCTAAAGCCATCCTATCTGCTGTCCTTTCATCTTCCACAAACACATCTGTAATTTAGTATACTTGTTTTTTTTTTTTTTTTTTCCTTTCTTCAAGGAGACTGACAGCTAATTAGTCCCAAGAGACAAGTTTAGAGGCAGCTGTTAATTCACACAGCATTTCAAGACTCAAACATTGCATCAACACATTTCCCCATAGTACTTCCAATGGGTTTTTATTTTGATTGCTCTCTACTACTTACCTAGATTTTTCAATAGGGACAGGGGAAGAATGAGAATGACAGACACCAGCAGCACTAAATAGTCACCATTGAGATACCATTCTCTGTAAAAAAAAAAAAAGGTAGTATTTGTAAGCAATTAAGTATTTAAAAATTGCATTCACAGTTTAGTCTTCCCTCTTATTTTCTACAACATATGGCTACTTAAAAAATGCACTACCTGATGTCACAAATGACAGCATTTAATTTCCTATATGGACCTAACACCCTACATAGCTTCTTATCTCACCCCAAACCTGCATTGTGCCTTTCCTTTAGTGTCCTTTTATAAAAATAATAACATCTGGAAGTCAGAAGACAGAAAAATAAATGACTGGTTAGAACAGAGTCAAGTGGGATCAATCACAGAAAAAAAGTAATTTTCTTAAGTGCTGGTTCCCAACTCTCCAGATGTGTTAGAATATTGCAGGGCCCCAGCAGGGCTTCCATTTTTAATGGAAATAAAATTCTGTTGGGTGCCCTGTGGGAATTAAAGAAAAACAGGTGAGGGCTGAAGGTAAGGCAGTAGCTCAAGCCCACTGGCTGAGAAAACTCCAACAAGCACTGGGAGTCTCTTGGAGGCACATTTCGTCCCTTTCAGTAGGGAAAACATGGTAAGAACTTCAGAAGCTTTTTCCTTCAGAACATTTCTGCCATTTTTTCTGTAAGAAGCAGCAACTATTTTTTCACAAAACATTTTTGAGCATTAGAAGATTAACATCTTTTTTGAAATACATAAAAACAAAGTCCTACAGGACCATACTATATGCTTTAAGCAATTAAAGTAACACTAAGTTACACATTTATTCTCAAGTATTAATACTTTACATCCTATTATGATATAATTTAACAGTATTTATTTTAAAATGGACTGTATACTATTTAGGTAAAAAATTTAATTTGAAAATTTTATATGCAAACTCAGTTGCTGAATTATAGCCTTTTATATGGTAATGGAAATAAGGAATAATTAACGGACTTGCTCTGGATTTACATAGTAAATGCAAAAATGATGTAATCATCTCTTTCCTCAGTTTTACCTGGGATAACTGGATGTAAAAAATGAGTATTTTAAAAACTTAAGATGTATAGGACGTTAACACCATACACCTTTTGTTGTTTTTGTTTTTTTTTTTTTAATATAATAGATTTGTGGCAAATTTAAAAGAAATCACAACAAAGAAATTTCTTGCAGTTGATACAATCACAAGAACATGCACTGCTATTGTGCATACCATAGAGAGGCCATCAGGACTTTCAGATCAAGGACTTCAAAGTTTTTCCGTCCTGAAGAGTAAAGAATGGGATTGTGCAGTTTTAAAATATAGCCAAGTACTTTAGAAGCTGCTAAACAAAATTTAATAATGGAGCTAGTATTTGCAATATTGTCTCAGAAGTCCAGAAGTTCTTTTACAGTAAGCATTATTTTGGGACACTTAAACAAGTAAGTGCTTACATTTCAGGCCCCAGGCTGCCAGAGTGGAATCCATGCCAATGGTAGCCACCCAGACTCCCCTAAGCAATGCATGGAGAGAGTCAGTTAAATGGGGTTCACGATTGCCAGAGCACTGAGAAAATATTTACTTTAAATCAGTGTACAGCTATCTAGTGCCAGCCAACAGGAAAACATTTAAGATACAGATCTTAATTTCTTAATTTTCTCTGCCAGATTTGCAGAGCAGCAGCTGTATCCAGAGAGATTCACAGACTAATTTTCCTTCTTAAATTACAACCAATTTTGAATTCTTTACTGAAGATGGGACAGTTAAAAATATTTGCCTCCGAGCCCCCTTCTAAATACTGGCTGCTCCAGGGGCTCTCTTAAGAACCAAAAAATACGGACTTGAATTCAGCCAAAGGAGTGAAATTAAGCTTCCCAGCAAAGAATTTGTAAACATAACACTACTAGGTAAATAGGGTAGGTGCAGTATTTGAGTACATAGAAAAATGAAAAGCAAGGAAAATAAATATGGCTAGCACTGTTATTATGACAGTATCTATCAGCAAGCTGTATGAACATCATCAAATGGCTTGAACCCCTTGGGGAACATGGCAGAAAATTGCCTACCTTCTGAACTCAGGCTTAGGTGTAAGTTGGAGTCTTGAGCTGCTCAGCCCTCTCAAGACTGGGACACTTCAGGACAAGGCACAGAAGTACAACTCTGAAGAGTGAGATTTATAGCACTTAACTCTATCCATCTGAACTCAGGCATCTTGTTTTTACACACCCTCTCAATACAGAGTGATATGATCAACTGTTCTTTGGAGACGTGCAAAATGTGTCTAAGTCAGGTGCGCCAAACTGATCGCTACAGAGGATCACCCTTCTCCACTGATTGAACTAAGACCATTGTAATGATAAACTCAAAATATGGTTAGATAAAATGAATCCTCTTTTTAAGGCCAAGCAGGAAAGCCACTATGGAGTCAAGGCGTCTCCAGGGCTAGATGGCAAGGCATCTACCACTCTAGCCTTAGGTATATATACTCTGGATTAGGTCAATATTTAGTCTCTGAATCTTTTTGAGAATTGTTCATTAAGACATTCCTTGCATAACTGCTCCTTAGTCTTACATTTAATCACATGCCACAATATTAATACTAGAAGACCAAATTAATCAGACCAAACATTTTGAATGCATTAAGAAAAAAACAAAAAAAACCCAAAAAAACAAACAAAAAAAATCCCCACAAAAAACAACAACAAAACAACAAAAAAACAACAACAAAACAAAACTGACCACAATCACATTTATCTTTCCTTATCAAGTGTATGTACTGACTGGTACATACATTATCACTTACCTGATGTTCTTTACAGAACAACTTTCTGCAATATGATGTAATACCTGTAATTTTTCTACCCTTTTCCCAGGTCAGGCTGGATCTAAATGAAGCACTCAGGGGAAGGGAAAACTTACTGTATCTCTGTCTGTATAAGAAGCTACCCTACGGTGTACCGAACGTAGTCTTCATATAAAAATATATACAGTCTCCATATTTGTTTCTCCTAATAGTTTCTCTGATGAGGAGTTCTAACACCTACCCTGTGGTCTCTTCGATGTTCATAAATGTCTTGATGACCAATGGTAACTCATATTTCACTATGAAGAGGTAGCTTGACATAGCTGTAGGTGAATAACATCATAGATCATTACAAATATAGAATATGCCACACGATGCAAGAATCACATAACATGTTTCATAACTTCACTTGAACACAAGCAGTTAATGAACACATGTTGTGTGACAAATAAGTCTCCAAGAATAAGCAGGGAACAATTATTATTGACAGTACAGACATTTCAAGATCTTGTCCTCACCTCCAATGTTCTGCATTGTAATTGATCCAGAAGCAGCAAGTTTTCCAGCCATACCAAAAGCCTTCATTCCCAACTGTTCATATAATAAAGATCCTAAAATAAAATACGATATCCCATTGGAAGGGTGTATTTCAAGAAGATACCAAAAGAAACAAATACTACATATTTGTAAAATACTAATTTGCCATACCTCCTTCATTGGCAGTCTTCAAAAGAAGATGCACTGAATACAAAGAAAATATTGAGACAAACAGCAGGAGTATCCTGGGGAAAGAAAAACACACAAATGTTAATAGCCATAAATTACTTATTGTAACCCTATTAAATAAAGATGTATCAAATATAAACATTATCCATATTAAAATATTATACAGGGAAAAAAGTAGATTCTAAGGTCAGTTAAGTGTTCTGAAAACCCAATTGATGCCATGTGTAGAAAGAATTTTGTACTAAATTGCATTTCAGAGGCATACAAAGCAATTCTAATGTAGGCTTGAACAACAATTCAATTCAGTCTAAAGTGGCATAAGCATCACCAAGTGTCAGGCTATTATACTTGGCTACATTTGATAATAAATAACAAAGTATCAATGGGAATGCATGCAGTTTGGGGGGAAGGTTTGCATCCTTTTAAGAAGCTGTATTTTCTCCGTCTTCCTGTCCCTGTTCAACATTGAGGCTAACTACAGCTGAAGTGAAGATTATCTCTTGGTCTTAAAAGAAATCAGCTTTTGAGCTTAAACCTGTGTTATTTTCTTGTTTTTATGTAAGGATGAAACTGCAAAAGCCTTAAAGAATTGACTGAAAATTCAGACTCATTGAGAGCTGTATTTTCAAATGGAAATACACATCTATTGTCATTAAAAAAAATTATTTTCTCAAAAGTTAACTCTTCAGATGTGCTTACATGGGAATCGCTAGTGGCTTGCTTATCTTCCCCACAGCTTTTACAGGCAATGCATATTATTTCCAGAAGCACATTTGCATCACCTAAAATTCGGGTCTCTCAACAACAAATCTCTCCCACAACAAATGCACTTCCTGGAGTGGCACTCTAGGGGGGACTTCTCAGCTGCTGGAGAACACAGTGGAAAGTTACAAGGCATTAAAAAAAAAAAAAAAAACCCTGCTCTTTCTTATACCAATACAAGCATTTTGCTTAATAGAAAACCTGAGAATCAGCATCTCAAAAATGGCTTAAAAAGGGCAAATTTCATTTCCAAAAATACATTTCCTTTTGTGTCATTTTTAATGTTGGTAAAGTCAGTAAATGCAGCACAAAGAACTGGAAACAAAAAGATCTGAGAAGTTTCACAGATCTATGTAGGAAACTTATGTTATTGTGCCAATTCAACACTAACACATGCACACAAATAAACCTCTCCATTTCTAACAGGTAGAGATTAACTAGGATTTGACTCAGCCATCGGGTAGAAACAGCACAGCTGAGATGTGCCAGCGTTACACTACCTTAAAACAGCACAGACCCTGCATCTCTCAGTCCTAACATGGAAAGGGCTGCTTACAGAGTAGACAAGATCAGTCAGCAAACTCATCTTGAAGCTCACTCCGCTTCTGGCTTCCAGACCATTCTATCCATTTATTTAGTGCTGACACAAGTGACAAGTCACAGCACTTACACAAGTGCCTCCACAATCTTCTACGAACTTACTGCCCTAATCAACTGCATCTGGATCTGACTCTGTAACCTAGTTATTAAGGGATGCCTGTAATGCCCTCACTGTCATCATAAATCTTCAGTATCATCTGTGATAAACTGCTTTCCTGCCTCAGAAACTGTATGATCTACAAGTTTTGAAAGGTAACAAGCTAGTTTGTCTTTGAAACAGCACTAATGCAAATAGATCTGAATGCAGCATCTGGGAATAAAAAGCACACAATTGTTAAATTGACAGTTTTAAACATGTTTTTTCCTCAGTCTGTTCAAATAGCTAACCTTAAATTCTATTTTTTTCTCTCCTCAAGGACATTCTAATGTGCATGACATTGATTATCTTTCATGTGCTGCAGAACATCTTTAGAGCAAGACTATCTATTCTAGATTCATGCTAAGTTGTTCACTCAGTTTAGCATCATCTAAGTAAGTAAAAATCTTAGTAAAAGATTAACAGATCACCATATGTTTAAAATCCTTTAGGTCAGAACTTCACATGTAGGTAGTTTCCTCAGGAAACTTGAGCACCACCCGATACACTGTGAAACATGTGGAAGTAAATCTGACCTACTTTCTGGAATCTGGCAGCAGAGTCAGGGAAATTTTGAACTAAACACTGCTCTTCACATGTTCTTGAACATTCAGGACATTCATCTATTTCCAGGATAAAAACACAAAGTTCTTTTAAACATATCCATGGATACTCATTTGCAGTCAAATCAGTGATACTACATGTTGTGTGAGCTGAACTGCCTCCAATACATGAAAAATGTACTTTCCCAAGACATTTAAAAGCACTGTACATAACTGTATCCTTATGTAATTTCTAATTATATTACTGTAGTTCTGCCCTACACCTCAAAATTTTTGCCAACGTAGACAGGCCAATAAAGACAGGCTGGTTATTCCACATCCCTCCCTTGCAGGCAGACAGAAATTTTTATAGGTGTAACTGAAACCATATCCCTGAAGAGAGTGAAACACAGCAATAAAACAGACTTTATTGGTTAAGTACATTGTAACTTTGTAGGCACAATGATGTCAGTTAAGGAAAGCGAGACCACATCCCTGATTGGGACTTGGCTAATAGAACTTTCAGGGGAAGTCTATCAGTTATTCATGGAGGAACTACAGCTAAGTCAAGTAAAATTCACTGTAGAATGTTTTTGTTTTGCAGAACTTGCAATCAATTTGTTTAATTTTTGCTCAATTCTTCTGAACGTATCACAATCCTTAAATTTAAAACAAGCCTAAAATGCAATTCTGCACCTATGAAAATGACTGGGTATTTCTAGGGGTCCTATTCTTACACCACGTTTTTTTCCATTATGAATTACACACCAGAAAGATGGTTTTTTTTTTTGATGAATCAAAAGATACTTACACAAAAAGAGCAATTCCAGTGTTAGCCATGGCAAAAGAAAGACCCAGGATGCCACTACCCACAATAGCATTGCTCAGATTAAATACTGACATTCCAAAGGAAGTAGTACCTGGATGCTGAGGAAAGACAGATAGGTAATAATTAAAAGAAAGTTATTACTCATCTCAAAATTAAAACCAACATTAAATTGGCAGTACATTTTTGTTTGTTTATTTGTTTATTTGGAACGTCATCGCCGGGTACTTACATACTGAGTTTCATATTTCTTCTTTCCAAGATTCGAGTCAAGCAAGAAATTTTGGTTTTCTGGATCAATATCCGCATAGTGGCTGCAAAACAACGTTGCATCATTAGCGACTCTTACGGGAAACTTGCGTATTCACTTCCCGACCAGCCTTTCCAATCCATTTCCAAGGGAAAAGGAAAAACCGATGGAATAACCCCGAAAGAACCACCCCACCTGCGACTGTGTCAGCGCGCGGAGCGTTGCGCCCGTCTCCGGCCGCAGTGATTCCCGTGTTTCCGTACGGATTTGCCGACAGACACGCAGCACCGCCGGGTCCCCGGCTGGTGCCGCCCGCCGCGGGGAGCCCCCTCACCTCTTCATGGCAGCCGGCTTGGTGGGGTAGGGGTAGCTGAAATCGTTGCTGTTGGAGCTGTAGCTGCTGCTGTCCTCGTCGGGCGAGATGTTGAACTTGCCCATCTCGGCGCTGCTCATGCTGGCGGGGCGGGGGTCGGGGCTCGGCGGCGGCCGCTCTTTTGTCCTTGCCGGCGGGACTCGCCGCGCCTGCGGAGGGGGCGGGAGGCGACGTCAGTGCCGCAGCGGGCGCGAGGCCGTCACGTGGCCCCGCGGCCCCCGCCCGCCGCCGAGTGGAAAAGTACCAGGCGCGCGGGGCGGGGGCGCGCGGGGCGGGGGGCGCGCGGACAAAGGTGAGCCCCGCGCCGGGGCGGGGGCGCGCGGCTGCCACCGCCCGGCCCGCGCCGCCCTCACCGCCCGGCCCGCGCCGCGCCGCACCGGCGGCACCGCCACGCCGCACTCCCCCCCCCCTCCCCCCTCCGCCTCCCCGCCCCGATAGCGGGGAGCAGACTGATGCAACACCGATGGGCGATTGTCACATCGGTTGCCGGAGCCTCCCGCCCCGCGGCTGTCCCTCCCAGCGTTTACCTCCCGCCTCCCCGCCGGCGACACCGCGCGACCCGGCGTTTTCAATGGAAAAACGCAAGCCGGTCGCGGGACTGCGTCGCGCCGCAGCGGCTTTGCGGGTTTGCCACCTTCCCGGGATGCAGCGGCGGCGCATCCCTACGCGCGTCTCGGCGGAGCCCGGCACGGTCTTGGCGACAAGCCTGGCCGCTGCCGCCGGACAAAGGCGCGAAGGACGAGCCGTGCTCCGTCCGAAAAGCCGCCCCGTTCCTCTTGGCGGCCCGGTAACAGCCAGCCCCTGCCGTACCTTCTACGCGCGAGCTTGAAAGCGAGGGTTTCTCCCGAAGCTTCGGAATAACAAGATTCTCCTGCTACTCCTCTGCTACTTCTTGCAAGGGACAAAAAAGCCCTTAACTATGAAATGTCAGCAAAAACAAGCCCCTGGATAAATAAAGGTAGAAAAAAAAATCGCGTAAAAAAAGTCAGAGGTATCAAAAGGAAAGAAAATATCGCGTCTGTACCGCTCCGGCGTCCCTCCCGGTCTGACGGCCCCCTCGGGGCGCCGCCGCTCTTCAGGCAGGAATGTGGGCGTGCCATCGCAGGGGCGCGGCGCCCGCCCGCTGCCGCGCCGCCCCCCGCCCTGTCCGACTGACCCCCTGCTGCCGCCCGGGCAGGGGCTGGGGGGTGCATAGGGGCGGGGGGGGCGTCCCCGACTGAGGGGTGGGAGCCGGTCAGCGGCGGGGGTCAGGAGCGCGGCCGCTAGCACATGAGCTCCAGTGTTTACATTGGGGCACTGGTTTACACGGCGGAGACAGGACGCTGCGGTGCTTGTCAAAAGCGCTCTGTCTGAGAGGCGCTTCTACCGGCCCAGTGCAGCATCCGCAGCATGACTGCAGCACCCGGTGGCTACCGGTTCACCCAGGATCTGCCTCCCTCTTCCACCCCGCGCCTGCCTGCGGCGCGGGACGAGGTGCCACTGACCCATCATAGCTCCTCGGTGCAGTCACTCGCTATTTTTAACACCCGCAGCAGCGCACGTGCAAGCCCGGACCCCGAGGGCAGCCGACTGACTCCCCGAACGTTTCCTTCGGGATGTGAGCCGGAATGAGACTCCCCCCAGTGACGTGATTCACGATAAACCCCATGTAGGGAAGAGAGGGGAAAACAGAACATTCTGCTTCCTTTTCCTCAGGTAACCACTCCAGAAGATGTGGAGAGCTTTGCTGCTCGGCCCCCCGTGGAAGTGGATGGCGGTTTTACTGTCTGCCGCAGCTCCTCACACGCACGGTGCGGGGACACAGCTCCGAAAGACGTTTGACGGGGGTAGCGGGGGCCCGCTTGGCTGCTGTCTCTAGAGGGACACGGGGGTGCAAAGCAGCCTCCCCAGCTCCTGTCCTCGCGGCAGCAGTGCACTCCCACGCCAGTCTGGTGCTGCCAGGCTCGAGTGTGTAAGATGCCCTGCCACCGAGTTGTTTGTCCCCTTGGGTTATCGCCCTCGCTCCCTTCTTCTGCAGCATCGAAAGTCCGTGAAGGGTGCGAGGGGCGGCTGCTTGTCTGCTGTGCCGGGGCAGTGGCGGCCACCGGAACACGAAAGCAATTCACACAGTCGAGGGACAGCGAACCCCTCACCACCATCCCTGCTCCTGGGCCCACTGCAGTGCCCGCGGCTCTGACGGGGACACGAGCTTCGCCAGGGCTGAGACAGGCGGGAGGACGATGGCTCTGCCCCGCGACTGTCGCCGGGGCAGGCGGGCGGGAAGGCGCCGGGCGGCGCGAGGCGGCGGCACCCGACCGCCACCGCCGCCGAAGATTCTGGACCGCCCCCGCCGACGCCGGGATGGGGGGCGGGAGTGGAAGCCGGGAAGGGGCGGGGACCGGCGGGGGCACGCGCAGGAGATGCAGGAGCCGAAAATTTTCCATCACTGCAGTCGTCCCCCCGCCCCCATCCGGCGCCGTACGTCAGGCGCCCCCCGCAGCGCGGCAGGGCGGGAGCGGGCGGGATGCGCTGCGGCGCCTTCCGCGCAGCCCCGGGGCGCAGAGGGGCGGTGGCGGCGCACCTGCTTCCGCGGGAGCGGCGATTGAAATGACCTTGGAGCTCAGCTTGGGGCGTTCTGGGCTGGAGCCGGCTCCTGCCCCGCGCACCTGCCGGTGCACAGGGCGTCCGCCTTTACCCCGTCTGCGGACGCGCGACTCGGGGTGCCTGTGGCGGTGAGGGGTGGTAAAGTCGCCCAGGAGTGCCAGTCCACGGTGTTTTCGGTCCTCTCAAAGTCTGACTGCACAACGGGCAATTTGCAAAGGCTTCGGCAACCTGACGGGTTAAATGAAAAGGCTGCAGCGGTCGCCTTTACAGCGCAATCACAGAGATATGTAAATAAGCACTACTGCGGGGAACGCAGGGCACACTCTTTCTCCAATGGGAATGGTGAATGCCTGGTACCTTTTTCAGTCAATCCCATTCTTCGGGTGTCAGCAGTTCTGTGAAATTACAGTGTACATGGCAGAGGTCAAGGTGACCTGTTTGTTGTGGCTTTTGCCTGTGTAGCAACAGACGTAATGACGTATTCGTAACGTTTTTAGGACTGTATCATCCATTTCAAGGCAAGCGCACAGATTCAGTGCATAGTAAAGTGTCCCACATGCTCCTGATAAATACAGCAACCATCTTTATAGATGTGATCTGGTCGTCGTGGACAGTATAGCTTTTAAAAATGTTTAAACCAGATTTTTTAGCAAAATAAAAGTTTTACTCTACAAGTGTTTGATTTTTTTTTTTAGAACTGTCCTCATTTTATATGGAAAACGATGTTGAGGCTTTGTTGCTCATTTATGAGAAAAAAAGATTGGTAAAATGCACCCGGGAAGAAAAATTGCTGTATTTCTAATGGCCCCATTATTGGAACTCTGCAACATATGAGTGCAATCTGCACTGCTCCAGAATATTGAGTCTTTAAAATTTTACCCATGCAGTCTGTTTGCTGGTTCAAATGATCTGCTTTTTTCAAGTGGTTTTAAGTAATGCCTCACTGATTGAATTATAATTTCCCTGACTTTGTAATTGC
The DNA here is from genome assembly GCF_024509145.1 of Vidua macroura. Taxonomy (NCBI): domain Eukaryota; kingdom Metazoa; phylum Chordata; class Aves; order Passeriformes; family Viduidae; genus Vidua; species Vidua macroura. The sequence continues at coordinate 43,540,667 of NC_071575.1, read as the reverse complement.
CAAGAATGTCCTTGGCAAAACATACATAGAATGTGTTTCATCCAATTTTGAAATGTATTTTGTAATCGGAATAATAAAAGTTAATATTCATCAGTTCCTCCCACCATAGTTTCAACGATTCATTTGTTTTCATTGTCATGCTTTTCTTTCTCTCTTTTTTTAAAGTGTTCTTTAGTTCTTTTTCCCCCTTTCCTTTGTTTTTCATCCTCCTTAGCCCTAAGCCACCCTCATTTTTATACCTTCCATTTGTTTGCATTTTATTTTGTTCTTTTGTGTGCCTTTATGCATTGGAAGGTTCCTTACAAAGTTTGAACATTTAGGATAGTTAAGAATAAACTTATTTACTTTTAGTCTGGAGATTCTGTTCCTGCTTTATGTTTTAAGGCTGTTATAAAAGAAACTGTAAATTCATTGTTAGTTAGGTGTTGTAAAAATTGAATTGTGTTCAGTGACACAGGTAGAAATTAACTAGAGTTTTCAATTTATTATATGGGGAGGTAATGGGGGTTTTATAGCTGAAGAACTATGTGCTTCTAAATGTTACTTTGCAGTGGAGAACTATCTATAGATTCACACCTCCCTGTAACATCACCTGTCATTCTTCATCCTGTGAATGGTTTCCTTTAAAATTTGATTTTATTTGTTTTTATATTTAGAAAAAGAACTAGCTTTCAAGTGCCCATTTTTTTCCTCATGTTTTAGCAAATAAAAGTCCTTTATAATATGGGAGGTTTTTTCCATGCTATTTCTTCCTACATATATAAATAAATCTTGAGAGATACCATAAAACTATATGTAACGCACATCCAGTAGAGTCATTTATGTTTATGGTATGTGTGGAAAAGTTATGTGTACAGTAATACTGTAAAAGTCAAGTCTGTTCACAGGGTTTTTAGATGATACTTCCTAAATTGCCTGAAGGATATCTAATGAAATATGTAATATATCAAAGCACTCTGTACTAAAAGCTACATAACACTCATTTTGTTTGTGCCTAGTATGAATAATATAAAAATCCCAACAGAGTAGGGATCTGCATTGGGTGAAACCCTCAGTACTGCCAAGAGTCTGGGGAAGGATGGTAATGGAGAACAGTAACAGAGACCTGAGAGCTGTGATGAGTCCTGAATGAAACATCTGCACTACTGTCTACATGGCAGATGCAGTCTGTCATGAGGAAGAGCTGGAAGTATGGGTGAGTAGGGAAAACAAGGATTCATAGTTTTGCTGCATAGACTCAGTGGTCCACAAAGATGCAGGTGGGGCTAATGGGTTCCGCCGTCCTTCCAACCAGTTTGGTTCATAGTTTTTACCTCACATGGACTGCCCGTGGCGTGCAATTAATGAAATTATACGTTCTGATTATATGCTTTCTTAAACAAAACTTCCACTGAAGCCAAGAGGTATTACGAGTGCATAAGGAATGCAGGATTGCATATCCTGCCTCTTGGGCTTTGTGATGGTGCGTTGGAGTTACATATTAGACTTGGTTTAAGCCTTAATTTTTCCCCTCTGTGTTTATTCTAGTCTAGTTTCAGTTTTGCAATAAGAAAACAACAAAATCACTATGTTAAAATATAAGCAGCAGTATTCTTTCAAAAAAATTAGGACATTTACTATAATTATAACTTGTATTTAAGCTGAAAATGGGGAGCAAGTCTGAGTTTAAAACCATCAGATTATGTTGTTATACTGCAATAAACTCAAAACAGTGAGAGCTGCATGTGATATGTAGTACTAATCATCTCCAAGAAATTGTAAGCCTTAAATGGACATTGCCAGCTGCTATAAAAATAGTTTTTACTTAATATTTTTAACTCTGTAACATTTTTAGGAATTTTAAAAATAGTGTTTCTCTGTTAATCTTGATTCATCTTTTCCACTCAGCAAACTCTAATGTTTTTTTTCCTGTATGAAATTTACATAAGTTTTAAAGGTTGTTGTGTTTGTTTTGTTTTGTTTTTGTTTTTGTTTATTTTGTTTTGCTTTTGTATAGTACAATTCTAGAAAAGCTTTGGAAATGGTATTTGTTAATTAACTAAAACTCTTGTCATTTTGTATAAGCCATTCCAAATATTTTTGTTTAGATTCTTATGGGAACAAGAGCTACTATTTTTGTTCTTTTACCATTTGCTGGTGGCAGAGAGTATAATTTAAGGTATGAATTTGGATTCCCAGAGATGTTATTGCCATTACTACAGCAGTCTGTGCATCAGTATCACTTATTATGTCAGTAATCTTGGTGGACATTGTTTGTCAACCAAATAAAGCTTCACATCTTTGGAGAGTCACTTGCATTTTTGTGGCTCCCTTAAAAATAGCGTAAGTTTAAGAAATTAGATGAAGTTATCTGAGCAGGTTGCTATGCAAGAGGTGTATGCAGAAGGGAATAAAACTGGAACAATTGTGTAGTTTATGAAGAGATTTCTGTGCTTTACCAGACAGAATAATTGTGTATGCACTGTTATGGCAAAGAAAAAGGCCATTTAGGGCAGGGGTTCAACAAGCACTGTAATTTGATGGATAACAAAGCCCCAGTGAACCAAGAAAATGAGCTCCTCACTTTGTATTTCTTATCAAAAATACGATGGAAACAGGTAGCAATAAAAACATATTACAACTGGATCTCTATTCTGTAAATTCATGTGTGTAACTTAGTATGCATTAGCCTTGTTTTGGTAAAATTGCTGCTATTCCTAAACATCTTGAGGACTGGATCCTACTTTGTGGTAGACAACCATTACCTTCTGAACTTAAAATTCTAGTTTTTATCTCCAGTGCATAAAGCACATGAATTGTTATTTATAGTATAAAAATAGGTCCCTAAAATCTGATACTTTGTGTCTGACAGTGGTCAATAGAGGATTTTTCTGTGGCAAAGGTAGGAAAGAGGATAGGACCATACAGCTGAATATTTGAGCAATCTGATGTTTAGGATTTGGGATTTACTGAAGCAAAGGTTGTATCCATGTGTTTGTATTTCATAGTTTCTGGTACTCATCCACATGAAATTGTTGAATCACTTTTGAACCCATGTTTGGTATTATTAATAAACAGTGACAAAGCTTACTTAGGCATTTACAAACAATTCTTACATTTTAAAATTTTTTCCCCAGGCTTCTTCCTGATCAGCTCATTTGAGATCCCCATGTTTTGCACAGTAAGGACTGGGTTTTATACACCTTTATTCTACATTTTATGGTTGTCTTTCTTGAAGTCAAAGAGTCCTAGTCAATCTGAGAGATACTTCAGTTCCCTTGGATTCCTGTTGTAGAGAAAATGAAGATTGTTCAAGATGTTATATGTACCTTCTCCTTTGTTAGAGAAGCAAATTTAGACCTGGAGACTTTTGTAAAATGGCACCAAGCAGCTTTTACCTTGACTTTTTTTGCAGTTTGTCTGTATTCATGTTGATGTGTGCTCTTCTGCAGGTTCTGAGGAAGGACTTCTCCCTCATGTTTTTAGACTGAGTGTTTGCTGTAGGTCTGATTAGTCTGAGTGGGCTGGTGTCCATGTGTAGAACGTTTGTAGCCATTTATTTTTTAATTTTGAAAGATGATTTTTACTTGTGAATAATTATGATTCAAATTTATAAACCCATTTCTTGTGGGAAGAAAAATCACTCTCCTTCCTTAGTGGGTACAGTTTTTTTGGTGAATAAAATGAACATCTTTAATTTAGTCAAGGAAATCTTCAGGGATAAATTCCTGGCAAAAATTAGGAATGCTTAAATAACCTAGCTTATACACTCTTCCTTGTATGTGAGGAGAAGATTTGAAATAAATTAATGAACAAAATTATTACATAAATTCTGTGGTAAGGACATTTTTTTTTATATACATACCAGAGAATTTATGTGCTTGGAAAGACATCTCCCTCCTGTTTATCTCCTATGTGCAGAGTACTTTTACAGACTAAGGAGCTGCTGAGTCACACTTTCACCAGATGATTGACAGCCCTGTTTCTACTAAGTACTGGTAGACTTTCTCGCCTGCGTATCAGGTGAGCAGTGTAACGCCCCTTACTTAGGAAATGAAAGTATGACACAGCATTATAACTGACCTCATTGAAGATGCTGTGAGCAGCTAAATGGAAATGTGTTTAGGCAGCCATGTAGGGCAAATCAAAATCTATCCACATTAAATTATTTACTGGCAGTGATGATTCGCTATTAAAGAAAGCAATATAGTAGTATTCATTTCAGTGTGCTGAACTAGCAGTTTTGCAGTGCAGTTATTCAGAGGAAATTTTGTCTGAATATATGAGTAGTAATAGATCTGAGAGAGACATGGAGCTCTCTTTGGCAATGTTTCCTGAGTTTGGAAAGATATGTACATAACTAGAGTGATTAAGTCTAAGCCTAAATAATCTACAATTTATAATACCAATATATAGGATGTATTGAATAGTTTGTGAGTCCAAAATAAATTACAAGGAGCTGTAAATATTGTCTTCCTCTTTGAAAATGTAGGAAGATTTTGTTGTGGAACCATAAATATGTTCAATACATTTATTTCCCCTTAGTATATGATGTTTTAAATCAGCTTTTCCTTGAATGTTTAAGTACATGCTTGGAGTATGACAAGCAGAACCCAGTTTACACTTACAGAAATATCTGCAGTTATTACTTCCTTTAAAATCCTTTAAGTAGTTCGTTTATGTTGCTGTTAGAACAGAATTATTCCATAAACAACACAGGTCTTCATGTTTCATTTAGCCATTCATTTGCATTTTTTGTTAAACGTATAGGTATAATCTTTTAACAGAGATAGAAATCTACCTTTAACCAATACCAATTTTACTGTCATTTGGCATGTAAATGCACAATTTTTTGAGGTTTATTGTACTCTTGTGGCATTCCATAAAAAGTTTTGTCCTGGCATTTAGCAGGGAAAGAGTGACTGCACTTACGTGGAAATGCTTATTACATCATTCTTCTGATGTTCTTCTTTGGATTACAAATAGATTATTATATGATTCAGGTAATTTGGATTTTCCTGTAGCCCATAGATACCTCAGTTGCCTTGATACTGAGACCTCACTGTGTGGTAAACTTACTCATCTGAATAGTCAAATAGTCTTTGGGTGCATGATTTTGTGCATGTACTACAGTTTTTGCACAACTAGATTTGATGGGTTTCATGTCATTGTATTTGTAATGGAATATATTGAAGTAATGTCCCTGGAATTTGACACAGGATTTTGACATGCCATACTAGGAGACATTACATGTTCCTTGTGGTGTGACATCACAAAGTAACTTTAAATTGTGCAAACTGTCTGAAGAATTTTAAAACACAGATGGTTCTATAAAAAACTAGCATATATAGAATACATAACAACGGGTTTTTTTAGTTCATGACTGGCACATATGTGGAACAACATATACAACTGACACTACATCAAATTAAGAAACACAGAAAACCTAGATCACAGAGTCCCCTTTTTATTCCACATGCAGATTTGCACAGTAAGCACATGTAGACAAGCTTAAGGAGGTGATACTGGCTTCTGTTAATGAATAAGGAAGCTACAGGAAGGAATAGAATCCCTTCATCAGAAATTTAACATAATTTAAAATACAATATGGTTAAATATTTTTAAGTAGATGCACTAATTAATGTCAAAGTAGGTAATATATTTAAAAAGGGAAACATAGTTTTAGTGGAACTTTGGAGTCAATTGTGGCTAGTGAATGCTGTTATGATATACAGTTTTTTCCTTTCTGTTCTGATTGCCAAGTTATTTTTAATGTCATGTTGGTTTACAGAACTCCTCAAGGCATGATCTAATTTGATATGATTTTCTGGTAACAGTGTGAAATGGAAAAGTCTCACAGAGAGACAAAATTGTTGAGATAACATAAAAGAATATGCTACAGGATGACAGAAATGTAGGTTAATTATTATATCAGTGTACTAGACATAACCATCATTTATACTTTTCTCCCATACTTTACGTTCTTTATTTTAATATTATTGGAATGGTATGTAACAAATACCATTTGTGGTCAAATAGAAAGTTGGTGACCCTGACTGTGACCAAAATTATCTCAGAAAGTATAAAAATTTAGAATTTTTTCCTCTTACAGATTTATAGGACAATATCACTGTAGAAAGAATAACTGACCTAGGAAAAAATCATACAAACATGTAGAAAATTTAAGAGAACTGACAGTGTTGCTTTTCCACCCCTCTCTGTCTAGTTCTCCTACATGTAGGCAAAAAAACTTTTGTTGTGTTGTTTTTTGCTGCTTCACTTCTTTCATTCTGCTTCAGGTCCAGGACCAATAGTCCTCAGATCAGATTGGCACATTGCCAAACCTGAATGATACAGAATAACTGCTCTGTTGTTTTTGATTTAATGAAAAGTTTTGAAATGAAATCTATAGGTAGGCTTGACAAAAAAAAAAAAAAAAAAGTGAGGAGAGAGGTGGAGGAAAGCTCATTAGGAGTCACAGAGAGGTTAGAAATTCATCTAGAGACCAGATCATCATTTTGTTTACTAAATTTCCATTGAGGTCCTGTCATGGACCCCATACTGCAGTACACCCTAGGCTGAGTTCTCTCCTGCATGTGTATAATCTTGTTGCCAGTCACTGGTGCAAGATGATTGTACACCATCTTCCCAAAAACTGAAGGACCATTGAGTGTAAGACTACCTGTGGTTGACACAAATCCCATTTGGGCTCATTATTCCCAATGGTCCTTAAGGTCTTTGCAACACAGAATGAGGCCATACTTCTGCATAGCCCTTGTCCTGTCAGTCCTTTGCTGTTGTAGCAAAATCCCTCCAAGGAACAGGAGGAAGAAGCACAGGGCAGGTAGGACCTGGATGCTGGCTGGCCATGACCTAATACCAGAGTCAGGATATCAGCCCTTTGCTTGAGAGTTGGCTCCTATAAGAAACCTCCCTCTGTAGGTAAATGAGTGGTGAAATCTGTGTTTTCTACAGGCTCTAGCTGCCCTTCCCAGCTTCCCTGGGACTCCCACCCACACCCTGCCTGTTTAAGTTCATGTCTGGACATCCTATTAGTGGTCGTGTACGTGGATCTGTGTCCAGCTCTGTCTCTTGCAGTGTGGATTTGCTGGCTGCCTTCCTGGTGGGCCCTTGAACTACACTACAGACAGCCTTGCATTCAGCCCAGTTTCCTGACTGGACCTTGAACTCACGTGATAGTCAGCCTTGGCCCTGGTGCTCTTCTGCAGGAACACCTGGCTGCACCCTCTGGATGGACTATGGACCGACTTCAGTACCTGTGTCTGGGTCTGTTAGTGAACTGTGACCCTGCCATCACCCTGGCCCTGCCAGGGTGAGGGACTGCCCTGGTGCTGGGGGTACTGCTGGTCTCTGCTTGCCTGTCTTGGGGTTCCCATAAGCTTCTAGCTCATCCTCCCTTGTGGAAAAATGTATCTGTCTTGTTTCTTGATAGTGCCTAACTTCATTGACTAGCTTGGCAAAAGCACAGCCTCAGACCCAGCTTCTGATCTTCATGATACATGAACATTTTTCACTCCTAGACAGATGGTACAGCTTCATGCTACGTGGCTGTATCTTTCATGACAATGTTCAGTACATGCAGCAGAAATAAAAGGCTTTTTCCAAAATTTTATAGCACTTCATGATACCTTTCGCTGCTGTAAGGATTTTGTATTTACACAGTAATATGTTGCTCATAGTCAAAGACCTTCACCAAGGATTTGGCCCTAAACCCTGCAGTTAATAAGAGAGTTAGTTAAGAAGAAAAAGGTATGTGACTCCCTCTCTGTGTGGAGTCACTACAAGCTTTTGCAGGTAAACAAAATATTTTCTTACTCTTTTCAAGCAATCATAAATCCACAAGCTATAAGTATTAAATAATACTAAGGTGTTACATTAGTTTATAGAGTGAAAGACATGCCAGTACATTTATTGTAACACCTTATTTCAAGTGGTTTTTTTTTTCCTTATTATTGAATTAATTAAAGAGGGAGAATTCTACTCCAATGGATTAACAGTACTATGCAAACACTTTTATTTTTAAAGCACATAGGATTGAAGAACTTTAAAATATTGTCTTATCAGGTTTCATGGTTGTGTACACACAAATAGATAAATAAACACTATCATATGTAGATGATAATTGCTGTATTAGACCATATAATTATTAAAAAATATTCCAGTGGTAGAAGTTACAAATATTCTTGTTTTTATGTGCCTATAAAATGTATGCAGCTGCAATAACCAATCTATGATTCTTCTAAACTTTATCAGAACTTGTATGACTAATTTAGCCTTTTATCTATCTGTGGATAATGTAGAAGCTAGGATACAGGAATGCTGAACAGATAATATAATTGGTAGTGTAAATCTGAGTGGGCAGGCAGTTGGATTTCCTTCAGTCAGTTCTTCCTAGCCACTGTCTTTGAAGCTGTAATCCTTCTGAACCAAGCAAGGTCTCAGGTTCCAAATACGCATTAATGTCATGATAAGAAACTTACTGTGGAAAGGTTGTGCTGCACTGGGGTGTTACTGCTCCCACAGCCAAACTGGCTGGGAAGTTTCCTCATTTGTTTCAGTACAAAGTCAATAGCTTTCCAGGATAATTTTAAACAACACAAGCTGTTTTGCATGAAATGCATAAAGAAAGTTCACATGTCTTTCATCAACGTCAGCTCTGGGCAGAGTATCTTTCACTAAATTTGTGATCACAAACATCTGGTTAGTGGTAACTGCTCTTGCAGCTGGGCTGAGTTGAGATACATGGTGTCTTCAGGGGTGCAAGTGACGGGAAGAGGAGAAGACATAAAGGATGATGGGATCTGCTTTACATTTTTAATGGTTTGACTTCATTCAGTGAGGCATTTACGTCCTAACAATCTGTGGAGCCAGCAGGTTCCTCACAGGCATACAGATATTAGGATCAGGACCCAAGTTCATATTTTCTCATGCCCAGTGCTGTGTAAAACATTCTAAACTTATATTTCTGCTTAAATACTCAAATACAAATATTAACTTCTTTAAAAGTACTGAAGCTGCAAGACAGTGAAGACTAACAAAACTCTTTGTTTTCTTCTGACAAGCAAACAACTGTTGCTTATGCCAGGCAAGTTAAAAAGATAGAGGGTAAGAACTCTTGATTTTTAGATTATTTTTTTCTAATAATTTTAATTAATTTCTACAATCAGATAGTGTTAATACTGTGCCTAAATATACAGGCAAATAGTTTCCTGAGATGAGCTGGCATAGGCTTTCATAATGACACATGCATTCTTTAGTCTAGTATTTCACTGTTCTCCTGACCTATAAATAAAAAAAATATGTAGGCAGTAAGTGATATTCTTGTCTTTCTCATTTCATAAATCTCCTATTTCCAATGGAAATTAAACATTAAATAACTAACCTGTAGTCTTCCTGTACTGCTTCTGATCTTTATGATAGTATATCATTGAAGAAAATGTTCTATATTTCAGATGTAGTAAATAGTTACAGTGAAATTTAAAATTTATTTATGTGCTTCAAGTTACACAGAAGCTTGGTCAACCAATTAGTCTTTTTTTTTTTCCTGCATATGCAAAATCTTAAATTCTAACTCCATTAACTCCATTTTGATGGTCCTTCCCTTCCTTTCCTTCTCTTCCTTTCCTTCCTTTCCTTCTATCTTTCCACCTTCCCTTCCTTTCCTTCTCTTCCTTTCCTTCTATCTTTCCACCTGACTCTCAAACATATTTTCCACTGTTTATGTCTTACAGACTTTTGTTTTAAAGCCCAGCTTGAATGTTTATCAAAATCATATTGTAAACTTTGTCCTTCACAGTTGCAAAGCATAACATACTCTTCAGGGGTGGTTCTCTCATAACATTTGTGTAAATGGGATGCAGATCTTGGATAACATCAAATGCTACTGTACAAGTGGGGCAAGGCAGAGTCCATACTGAGGCATATTTTCTGCTAATAGACTCTTATTGCCTGTACCTGATCATAGATTTTATTCCAAACTATCTGTGCAATCCTTCCTCTGAATTAAAAAGCCTGATTATGACTTCCTGTGCATGAGCACTTGTGAATGAAATCAGTGACAGAGATATTCTTTCTCTGCAGGAGAAGTGTTTGACACAAGGCTTTAACTTCTTTTCTTTTGCCAGCTTTGACAATGCCAGGAAATATTTTCCCATGTTAAGTTAAATTAAACATAATTAAGTTAAAACCCTTGTTAGAATTTTATCTAGATGAATTAAAAAAAAAAGGGAACATTGAGTCTGGAGTCCGAAGAGCAGGTTCTGGTTAATTGGAAGCCTAAGGATCCAGTCTCCATCCTTTGGAGGGTGGTAATAAAGTAGTTATAATAATTAATTTGTTCTAGCACTGTAACTAAAATTCTTCAGAGGGAAAAAATGTTACTTTGAAGAATGAGGTAAATACTTTATCCTAAAATGTTTTGTCTGTGGAAGAAATAGTTATTTTTGCTAAAATTTGTTGATTCATTTTGCCTTGAAGCAAGTTCTTATAGGTCTTTACTATAGTATTCATATACAGCTGTTAGGCATTAACAGTCATGATTGCTGTGAACAATCATCTTGTTACCGTTTCCTCTCTTCTTTTTTTTTTTTTTTTTAAGTTTTTGCTTCTACAGCAATTAAAAGGTTTTATTGAAGGTTGCATTAAAGGAGTCATAGAAAACAAAGTAGCTCTTAAAAGACATCTAGTTCATCCTCTGTTCTCAGGACATGGATGACTAAATCATTCTTGGCGGAGATTAGTCTGGTCCTCCCTTTGTTGTAATTTAAGTCCACTACTGTCTGGTCTCTCTGCAGTCACCTTTTACACATCTGAAGGCCATTATCATGTCTCCCTGCAGTCATCTCATTTATAGGTGGTAAAGAGCCTGGTCCTTTCAATGTTCCCCATTCTCAGGGAGCTCTCCCTGGTTTCCTCTGTTCTCTCACCATTTGATTCCTGGCATACCTGGAAATAATGCTTCAGACTGAAGATAGTACTCCATCTGAACAAAGTCCTTCTACTGACCCTTTCTGAGGATGATATTTACTTTTCTTGCAACCTTGTGACATTGCTGGCACATGTTCTTCTGTGACCTATTGCTATCTCTGATCCCATTTCTAGAACTGCTGTCCATTCATCACTATCTTATATTTGTTCAGTCAGTTATTCCCAAGTGCTATGCTTTGGATTTGTCCATAGTGAAACGTATTTCATTTGTTTAATGACCACATGCATCTTATTTTTGGTAATGCACCCTCTCTAATTCTTCAGTTCATCCTTCTGAACTCAAATCCTGTGGTCTGCATAGGTCTCACAGCTTTTCCAAGCACTGCATCCTTTGCAAACCTGATATGAGTGCTATTAATTCCATTGGGCAAACCACAAATGCAAATACTGAAAGTGCCATACCTGTAAAAATTAAGGTAAAATGGTAGGGAATGTCCTGGCCAGTGACTCTTCATTACTGCAGCTCACAAGACAGCTGTGGTGTGGACAGATGATTGTTCTACTGACAGTGAGCGAGCTCAAGTGAAATTGTGTCAAACCATTCCAGATCTGGGAAGGTCTGAATCTCTTCAGCAACAGTGCTGATGAGGGTCCCCATAAAGCCCAAAGCCAAAACGATAAAAGCCTGAAGCATCAATGGCTCTTCCACAGAACCAGGAGAGTTATATTTGTTCTGGTCCCTCCGTCTTTATGCTTCTGGATGTAGAAATTATCTCTCTATGATCATACCAGAACTTAAAATGAAAAATAAATTCATAATTTAAACTGTTTTGTGAAAAATTAAATTGAGTTTGGCCTAGTTTCTTAAAAAAAAAGCATGCTTTAGTGGGGGGAAGAAAAAAAGAGTTAGAAGTATTGTTGGGACAAACATTCAGAAACTTGAGCTGTGGTGCTCAGAGTAAACCATGGTGTTTAAGTTTTCCTATTCATGGAAAATCTTGTTAATTTTTACTTTTGAAAACATAGATTTAATTTTCCCCCTCTATAAATGGCATGTTTCATTAGGAAATTGTATTTTTCTCAAAAAATATTGATGAGGTTTTTTTGCTTTCATCACTGCTTCTCCATGAAAATAAGCTGCCAGATATATTTCAGCTTCAGAGCAGGTTTTTTTTTTTTTTAATGTGTTTTAAGCTACATTTCTGTTACAGTTGTTTTTTCAATAACTTCCAATAAATAGATACTATAAAAGAATGGTCTTTTGACAACATATTTTGTTGTGAAAACTGCCTTTCTTTCTTAGAGCTTTCTGTAGAATCTTTCCTTATCCAAACTTATGATAACGATGAATTTGCTGTTCTTGCTAACAATTATTGCACTCTTTTCCAAGGCCAGTTACAAGAAAATAAATATTTTGAGCTGCATGTGCACTTACCCTTTCTGTCATTAAGCTCAGCATATGAAACAGTTGAGATCCACAAGGAAACATTTTAATAAATTTTGCTCTCATCAGCTTTGAAATTAGCTGCAAAAATAGTGCACACTTATACTTAACTCCTTTGTTATAGGCATGGCATGATGGGATTCCTGAGACCAAACTCAGATTTTTGCAAGGGCTCTTTAAAAGTACTTGCTCATTTAATGGAAGTAAAGTTACCAAAAACCAGACTTGCTATGTATGGCATGGTTTCTAAAGTATAGCCCTGTATTTCCTTTGAAAGGGGATAAGACATAGAAAAATTTCCTTAAAAAATGATGTGTCAACCAGATAATTTTCCCTTAAGATGTAATTGATTCATAGAGGCTGATTCTTGCTGCTGTGTTACTCAGTGAACAACAGTACAGCCTGATGTAAAGCACTGTTTTGCTTTATATTGATATTCTTGTCTGACTGGCACTGCATTGTATCAGCATAATAAAACCAGAATCATACAATAGTCTCTCAAACATTAGAATAATTAATAAATGATTTTGGGCATAAAAATACTGAGTTCTTGCGCAGGCACAGTTTGAATGGATTGACCTGGATTTAACTCAAAGTTTGCACAATACATGACTAGTTTGAAAGAGAGCAAATGTAGTTACCAAATCAATGACATATGACCACAACAGAAGCATATTTGATGGAAAAAGGAAATTGAGAAATTCAAAACAATAAGATAAGGCAGTGGTCTCTTCATGGTTTATTAAAGTTAGGAAATGTGTAGCCTAAGAGTCTAACTTGCCCCATATTTTTGTAACTCTCATTCAGAGCTGGTATTTTGCATTTTGCAAAAATGCAGTATTGTTACTTGAAAAGTTGAAACTTAAATAATTTTTTTTTTTAAAAAAAACTTTGTGATGTGTAAATGAAAGTTCAGACTTATTTTGTTGTCACTCTTCCATCTTTTACCTCAAAACCCAGATATTGTTTGGCCTGGAACATTCTCTTCTACTTGTTCCTGAGTACCAGGTGCTTTTGACTGGCTGAAAAACGTGAATTAGTAGTAACTGAAGGGTTAGGCCTGACTTTGTTAGCCCATATGAGACTAGCCCACCATTTATGCTGTTTATGCCATTCATGGCATCTGCTCATGGGGTGAAAGGACTGACTTACACAGGCTTTTTTCAGCTGCCTGCAACTTTCTTCTAGCTGTAAATATTTATCCCCCCACCTAGCTCCAGTCTCCATCAGAACTGAATGTCTGGTTACTCACTAACATTATTCTGCCAAAATGATTTGAGTGACTTTAAATACTTCCTAGTGGGAGATTAAAAAAGAAAGAAAAAAATAACTCCTGAATGAAATTTGACAGAACTGGGTCAGAGGAGACTATGCATGCAGTGGCACCTCACCTGGGATGGAGGTCTGAAAGAGCAGCCTGGGGAAGCCTGGACAAGGCACCACTGACTCTGGAAGTGCCACAGACAGAGAAGTTTGTCTGACAGGCCTTTCTTTAAATCTAGCCTCACCTTCAGTGCATTTTTCAGTTAAGAAAATAGTGTGAGGTGACAGCAGCATCAGTGAAATGGCAGCATCAAAACATCTAAAGGAACAAATATTCCCAAGAAAAGCAGGTATTTTTTAGTTGTAATTTTTAGGCTTTGGGGTGGGGTGGGGGAGATAAATTTGTAACCTATTTTAATGCCTGTGATTAACTTGTCTTTGAAAGTCACAGCTACTGCTAAAACCATGGTGACTTCTCACCTTCACTGAAGGTTTTATACGAACTTGGAGCAGGTTTTCACACCTCTGCACAGCTGCTCCCCAGCCACTGGAGGGTATTTCTCGGGAAATCAGTCTGTGCTAAGAATATAATGCCAGTTCAAGGAATCCTGCCTCCTCGCACACGCCTCCTGCTCATCTCTCAATCCTGCCCCTACAACATAGCGTATTACCCTCTCCAGGCTTTCTTGTGACCTAGACCCTTTCTGCAATTCACCTCCTCAAAGAGCCTCACTAACAGCTCCATGAGGATTGCTGTAGGGGCAGCAAACTGGTGTGGTGAAAGAGGAGAAACGCAGATCTCTTAAACAGATTTTGCTGTGGAAGCCAGTGACAAGTGAGACAACCATTGAGACAATAATGTCTAAAATTATTGTAGAATAAATATGTTAAAATATTCTAGAAATTATTTGGAACATTGAAGATGACTGAGTACAGGTGGGACTTTTTTCCCCCCAAATTTTCAAAGACAAATGATCTGAAAATATGCACATTTATTATACTTTCTGACATGACAAAACAAGAGCATCCAAATTTTGTCTTTGACCTTGAGATCCAAAGAAGACTGTGTATCATGTATTAAATCTAATTATTGTGGTCACTTGCATTTGAAATTTTCTACTTAGGAGCATAAAAAGTAAAGCATTGAATTAACATTTTAGCATCTATAAAAAATTGCTCTTATAAAGCAGCTGTTTTGACCTGGCCAAGAGCGTGGGAACCACTGCAGCTTTGTTCATTGGCGAAAGTCATGTCATTTCAGGTAAAGTTCTAAAACCTGTATAATCTGGGCAACAGTGAGTTCTTTTGAACAGTTTCTTCCTGTATTTGTGAAGCTCCTGCTGCAACAGAATTCCAGTAATTTGAGAGTGAGAACATTTGAGATCACCTATAACATGAGCAATAATCATAGTTCAACTGCCCAAACACTGATTTGTAGCATTCTGTGTAGGAAGATTACTAACAGGCAAAAGTCCAAAATACTGCAACCATCTTAAAATATTTCCAAGAAAATATCCGATTTTAGTAATGACTATGCAGTATGTAGGAAACATGAATGCTAGAGGTTAAGAGATCAGCAAAGAGTTCTCAGCAACACCAGTTTAACACAGGAAGCATTGGGAAAGTCTAAGATTTAACTGTTCAGCTAAAGCCAGAACGGAAGCTGAGGCAAGAAAAAGAAAACATGGGTTTGTAAATATGATGACATCTCTGTGCCAGGAATATAAGCCACAGTAGTTGTAAAACCTAGGTACAAAAAGTTCATTATAGATTCTAGAAAGTAAGTCAGAGTTGGTAATTGTGTCACCATAGATTAATCTATTTCCCCTTTTGATTAAAAAGTCAAGGGAGTGCAAATGCAATCAGATAAAGCTCATGGTAAATCACATACTCAGAGCACCCCCTTTAATGGAATATAATAATGTGTCAATGAATTCTTTTCAGGTTAGACAGACAAGGGGTTTTCTTTAAAGTATTTAGGCACACAGGTAAAATACTGCAGAGTTTTAAGTGAAAAGAAAAGCAGGTTGTTCTAACTTGCTTAGATCTAGGAGACATCAACTATTTAAGGAAGCTGAGGAAAGTGTCATGATCATCCCTGTGCTTTCAAATGTGGAGAAATATGAATGCTGGGAGAAGTTGAATTCTCTGGCTTTCACTCAGGAAAGCTCGCAAGCACGTTCTTATTTTTAAACTCAAATATTCCAATGAAAATCATTGGTGGTGCCTCAACGACTTGCAATATCAAGTTGTTAAAATGTTTCATGTTCTGGTTATTTTCATTATCTTGCATATGTGTTGCAGGTTCTCCTACTGCAAAGCAGCAAGCTGCTACATGTCTCTTGTAACTGTGGGTACAGAGGAATTTACAATGTAAGCGTTTTGTTTCATATTTTGTGAACTATGTGCCTTCACCTCAAATCTTTGCTATAGATTCATTGTAGCACAGAAATACTGCAGAACTAACAGAAATTCAGTGGAGGGGATGGGGATAATGCTTCTTTATTGTTGAAAGACATTATTTGTGGGAGACTTTATGGAGCAAGAGCAATTTATCACAAGTTTCATTGCTTTGCATGTGAGGTTGGGTAATGATTTAATGAAACTCTATTGTTTGCTAACTGGAGTCATGGCATTTTGTAAAGGAGAGGGACCTTTTATGTAGTAATACAGAAATAGTCTGGCTGTCGTAGTTGTAAAGGAAATAATCTACATTCATTTCTTAATAATAAGGGGGCTGTTAGTTAAGGTTATGCCAGTGTAAGATGGTGTTTAGCTATTTAAGAGATAGGTTATTGCATTATTTTTCCCCCTAGTTCTTCCTGTTTTGTTCATAGTAGTTTTAGCATTTGTTTGCACTTACAGCCTCCTGCTTCTAGAGACAAAGAAATTATTTTTGAGACGTAGCCAGTTTACTGCCTGCAATATATAAAACTGTGTTTTGCTTATATTTTAGTGCAGCCTCTACCCATATTCTGTGTTCAGTTAATACTTTATGAAGGAGAATAACATCCTCTTCTCCTTCATTGTTTCTGTTGATTCTGTGTCTTGGGATTTTAACAGGAAGAGAGGCTCCAGTTTAAAGCCAGAGTTAGCAACTGAGGGTTTCAAAAATACAGGCTAAGCAATTACCACAGAAGTGGCCAGAGCAGCTAGTTTGACTTTGGGTATAAGATTTTCCAAAATTTTCCTTTAAGCAGTGGTTCTGGTTACAGCTGACTGTAATAATCACAGTTAATACTGATTTTCTTCATGACATCCTGTTTGCAGCATCTGGACAGGCAGAATCCTGATTTCTGCCAAGGATTTCCAGGCAACACAGTAGCAGGCAAATGCTACCACTGCTGTCAGTAACAGAGAGATTATCACTATAATTTAAAAGACTGCAAGCTGAGAATAGGTTGACCTATATTGTTGGACTTTTCCTTAAAAATACAACAGGAAGTAAATTCTGATCCAAAATCTACTTATTTGGTTTCTGCATGTTGTTTTGATGCAGCAAATGCTTCTAGATGTACATAAGTCTAAAACTTGTCTAGATGTACCCAAGTCTAAAACACTTTGTTAAGTGTGCTAAAAGTCAGTACAAACCTTACTTTTAAAAACTTTTTTTCCCCTGAATGTTTAAACTGATGCAGAGTGGCCAGCTCTAATATGCTTCTGATCATCTGCTGGTCTGCATTGGGATGCTTTGTGTTGGGGCACAAGAAAAGGATTTTATTTTACAGTCTGGAGAAGCAGTTGCAGTCTTTCAAGATATGGAAATTTGAATCACTGCAGCCTGTGAACTCTACACTTTGTGGCACAAGAAAGAATGAATAAACTGCATCCTCTGTGTATACCAGGCTTAGGTGCAATAGCGTTTGCTCAAATGAGACTGCACCTTCTGTTTACTCTTTCTGTAAAAAGTGTGTTTTGTGATATTTATGTCTCCAATAGCACATTATTTACTATTCTTTGGAAGTTACTTTGCTTTATAAGTGTTCATGTTTTCTTTTCTTCAGCTTGGAAGATGCTGATGGATTTTAAATTACTTGTCTCTAAGGAAGGAAGCCAGTTAAAAACCAGAGACTCTTGATCCATCTTTCACACAAACATTATGGTGTTATTCCTGTGTCTTGGAATGAATAATATCAAATAAACCTCTTAGTTTTTAAGATACTTTTGCATAAGGAGGGGTAAGATTTGAGGCGTGTGCCATTACTGCTGATGAGCCACATAACGCAAGCTGGGTTTAAAGTTCCACCTGCTGCTGGTGATTGGTGGCCCTGGAGGTTGGGCTGTTACTTCAGAGTAGCTGAATGAGCCAGTATTTCAACTTTGTTTCTGATGAGGAGAATGCTCAGTATTTGTGCTGAGGATTTTACCAATATGTACCTGTGTTGATTTTTTTCTTAAAGAAATCCCCATAAACTGTTTACAGTTATCTCAAATTTGTAAGAAAATGTTCCGATTTCTATGTTCTTCACAACTATTGAATTGCTTATGTATTTAGTTAAAATTAGCTTTTTAGCTTGATCAGTTCTGTCATCATTGCACATATTTCTATATTAATGGTAAGTGAATGCAAATGGGAGCATGACAACACCCAAACAAATTTAAATTTTAATTTGTGTGAATCCTGTTTGGAGGTTTGGCCTGGCGTTGTTCAAAATGCTGTGCTTCTGAATCAGAAGCAGATAAACTTACAGAGGGTGCTGGAAATAATCCATGGACATCTTGTTCTTATTAGACATGGGCTAAATCATTCTGACAGATTTCAAACCCGCTGAAATATTGTTCATTAAAATCTTGATGTTGATTTCAGCATTTCTGGGAACACATTTTACTTATATCTTTAAGGATGACTATCAAAAAGGGAGAAGACAAGTATATATGATGAAAAACAATGTGAGAAAAGAGTCAGAGAGCTGACAGTGTGAAAAAGAGACACACTGGGAAAGCAGCAGAGAAAAAATCCCAATTTTTGTAGTTATGTCTGTTTAGGACTGAGACGGTGCCAAATCTTGGACTTGGAGGCTGTTCTGTCCTTAATACATTGCACATGATTGTCTGTAGCTAGAAAAACATTTTTTGTGGTTTTAAAAAAATTGAATTATCCTTATATGAAATAACATAAACTATGAGTTTAAATGACAGAGTAAAAAGAAATTAAATTCATTTTGTAAGCACTTAGAGAGTTTAAAAATCCCTTAGATTCACAAAAGCTCAAAATCCATAAGGTTCATGTCTTCCCAGAGTAGGACACCCAATGAAGTTATTTCCATGTGCTTTAATTAAGTTTTCATCCGACTTTCTCTATTGAGCTAACAGATTCTCCTTTCAAGACATGTTTGGATTAAGGACAAGATCCAAAATACCCATTGACAGTTCCTGTGCAATCTAGATAGAAGTTAGCTAAGGAGAGAGATTATAAAACCTGGGTAACTTTCAAAGATACAAGACCATGTGCAGTTGAGTATTACTATGAGTGTTTCTTTCAGTAGCTATATCTTGTTCCAGGTAGGCTCATTAGCCTTTTAGGATCTGAATTTTTATCCATTGGAAACATTTATTGTGTCTAAGCTCCAGAGAGGGTGGTCTTTAGAGTATTCCTTATAATAAAATTATCTCCTGCTGGCTGCCTGTAAGTAATTGCCCACTCAACAGGGCTTTTTAGTTTGTTCCTCAGGCATGCCAGTCTCCACCCATCTTAGTACCTTAACAGACTAACTGTGTCCATTTTTCAGACTTGGACTGCTACTGAGTGCAGTGGAGCTGTCTCTAAGTGTTATTACCTTCAAAAGGCCTGTGGTGCTCAAACCTGCAGCTGCCATGTGTCTTCTAGGTAAGTAATGCCTGACAAGTGGGTGCCAAAGCAGGGGTGTGTGTGGAGTTAGTGAAACAAGCTGATGTGAATAGTCAATATTAGTAGACTCTGATAACTAGAGAGATACCATGGGGCTGGATGAACACAAGAATGGCTGTGCTAGGTCAGAGCGAGGATTCACACAACCCAATATGGTGTCTGTGATACTTTTCTGGCAGGGAGGCTAGATAAGGGAGGTGGTTTTTGAGATGGAGCCTCATTACTAGCACTTCAAGTAGCCTGACACCTGCAATTTCCTCAGATCCAGGGAACTTGATTTTAAAATTTGTGATGTGGGAGATTGTTTTTGTTCTTTATCCTGAATTAAAAAATATTCCTACCTCCAAAGTACCAGTAAACTCAGGTGAATACCTTCATTTAGGAAAAAATTAGGAAGAGATGGCTTGGTTGCCACTTAAGTTGATATCAACTTTTAGCATCTTTGATGCCCTTTGCAAGGAATTCCACCCATTTAATGAAAACTACACTTTTTATTTCGGTTTGAATTCTTATTTGGACCTTCATTTGATAGTGCTCACTTTTGAATTGGTAGATGCAGTACAAATTTGGTGCCAAACGACCCTCTCTATGACATTCGTGATTTTGCACATTTCTGGCACACTCCTCAGTCATCTGTTTCTCTGACTAGAGTCCTGAGCCATTGATAATTTCTTTATTTGAAGCCATTTCAGACTTCTGATCACCTGTCCTTGCTCTTCGCCACTTTTTATTTATTATTATTTTATTTCTTATTTTGTTTAGAGCCCGATTTCTTTATTCAGCTTTGGAGGTATCTCTAGATTGTAGGTGGAGCCTCCCTCCAGTCAGAAGTCTTCCTTAGTGTTATTAGCCTGATTAGACAAAAATGATATGGAGTGAGTAATTTTTCTTAGGACACATTTATGTATGCGCATCGGTGTGAGTATATGTGAGTACTTGAGATTTGCTTCTCTACCTGAGTACCTACCACAGATAACACAAAGCTGTTTACACATTACTGTACTTGGAGCAGGTTTGGAAGCTCAGGTGTCCTGCTTTCCTGGCCAGTATATGACCTAGGATGTGACTGGAGACTCACACAGGCTCTTTCTCACACTCAAATTACAGGATCATCACTTCAGCCATATGCAGTGTGACTGCTTCAGGGACACCCTTACTGCAGCATGGCTTTGCCTCCTTCTTCAGGCCATCTCTGAGACATGGCAGAGGTGGGTTTGTGTTTGCTTGGGATCTGGGAGCAGTTTTCTTTATTATCTGCAATTGCTAAACTATTGCATAACAGGACTCCTCCTCCAAGTGAAACATCTGCTGCAATACTTCCTCCATTATTACTCCTGTAGTAGGGAGTCTGTGCAAGTGCCACACAGCACTAGGAAGTGTACCTGGCACTGCAGGTATCAGAGGCCATGGGTCATAGAGCAGTTCATGGTGACTGGATCACGTGCAGGCGATAGTGTACTGAAGAACTCTGCTGACAAAGGCATAGGTCCATACAGGATTAGGGGGCAGGAAAGATGGAATCCTAGGATTTATCTAGGACTGAATAAGTGCACAAGGTTAACTTGAGCTGCATAAGATGTTGATGATATTGCACAGAAAGTTGTTGAGCAGCAATTGCATTGTCATCATCATTATCGACATCATGCAGCACTGTCAACCTGCATAAGAGGTCAACAATATCCTAGGTGCTTGATGTGGAGTTACTAGGAAATAGCTATTTCACTAGAAACTGTCTCTTTGGGTTCACAGAGGTGGTATTACTGTTATTCCTGTGTAATTCATGGACTTGGGGAGCAGAGGGATTTAGAATTGTCTACGCCTCTGTGTTAAGATCTCTCAGAAAGTCTCTGACAGAGCCCAGAAGTGACACTTGCTGCCTAGAGTCCCAGCATCCTAACTGGCCACCAAACTAACTCTTCCCTTTCCCTTTCCCTTTCCCTTTCCCTTTCCCTTTCCCTTTCCCTTTCCCTTTCCCTTTCCCTTTCCCTTTCCCTTTCCCTTTCCCTTTCCCTTTCCCTTTCCCTTTCCCTTTCCCCTTCCCTTTCCCTTTCCCTTCCCTTGGAGCTCTCTACTGTTCTTCTGAGAAGAAAACAAATCACTTGTAGGGAACACAGAGGAACATGTTAATAGTTCATGGAGCTGTTAGAATCTTTCTTTCAGTGAAGAAAGATTCTGTCTAAGCATGTCCAAATCTTATTGCTTTCATAGAACAGTTTTACAAAATAATGGATCAGTCGTATTATTTGTCTGTGAAGAGAAAGGGCTGTCTGGTTTTTATTTGAAGAGGAAGTAAGTGAGCTGTCAGAACCTTTCTTGGGGACAGCTGACTTAAAACCTAGGTGAATAAAATTGGAAATTAACTGGAATAGAACTACTCAGTTTAGAAATGTATTTATTAATAGAACACTAGGGCTGGAATTTATAGGCATAGCTAACAGAAGTTTCATGTGTATGTTTGTTGTGACATTCCTACTCACTGTTATCAAGTACAAGCAAGGCAACTTTCTGGTCAAGTATCTGTAATGTAACTATGAACTAATTAGGGTAAAATAGTGTACTGAACTGATTTTAGTAGAAGGATGTCTCAGATTTTCTTGGTTTGGGGGTTTGGTTGTTTTAGGTAAAAGCAAGGAAGAGATGGAGAAAATGAAATTCACCTTAATTTTTTCCAGAAGAGGAGAGGTAATGGTTTAATGTAATTAATGGTTTCATGTCCCACACTGTCCCAGACAGAGCAAATCACTCTGACTTCACCTCAGGGATGTCAAGATAGAAGCTGGAGCTGCATGGGCGCTGGTCCCTCTGTCTACTGAGGTCCTATGTGGTGGTTGTCAAAGAAAACTTTTCAGATGGAACTTGTCTTCAGATCTGTGTAATGAAGTGCATTAATGTACAGTGGTAACAGAGCTAATTTCTCCTGGGGGGCTCTGGTACATTTGGAAAGATACTGTGTTTCTTTATCAATGTGCCGCTTCTCTGCCCACCTGAGATTAGAGTGAGAATGGCCATGATGATGGCAGGGAGACAATTTGAGGTGTATAACCTCATGTGGGAGCTCCTTCTTCTGTGTATGCAAAGGAACAGAGGCTAAAATTCATTTCTCATTGGAGTAAACTAAGAAGGTAAGGACATGAGACTTTGTATCTGAATTTGTCTATTTCAGTTTGCAAGTATAATGAGTTGTGAATAAGAGTGTTCAGATGAGGTTTTTTTTCCCAAATGCACTATTACCTATACACCACCACCACCCAGTTTTGTACAGTTGTTTGAAATCAGTAGAACTGTTGTTGAATAATGAAATAAAAACACTGTTAAATTAGCTGCAGATCGATATGCCTTTCTCTGAGCAAAATAACAGGTGCTACTGTGGTTCATGGCAATCAGTTATCAATGCCTACTAATATATTATAGTACCAGGGAGACCTGTGAAAATGCCAAGGAAAGTTTTGTTTTGTTTTAAATCTCATAGTGAAATTCCCAGTAGGGGAGCTTAAGCTAGAAATCCAGAAGTACCTAGAAGTAGCTTTAAACAATGAGCAAAAAATAATAATAATAAAAAATAAACTATTTGTGTTTCATGTAGATGAAAATCAGTTTATCTGTTTTTTTTTCCCAAAGTACATAATCTCCAGTAATATCCATCTCAGTAAGGTAATTTAGCCATTTCGATGTGTGAAGGTACATGTTTATCATGGTCTGTGTGACTCTTTTTTGACCATGCATACAGAATAAGGAATTTTGTTCTCAAAGCCTTACAACGTCTGGTGCTAGTGAATACATGAGAATAATGGTGCTAATAAAATTCTCATCCTTTCTTCACCCATGGCCTCTTTATCCCCTTTTGAGTGACTAGTGTTAACATCATTGTCCACGTGTATTCATGCACAGGAGCTTTTAATCTCAGCTTTTCTGCACTGAGTCGCTGTGCATATATGGACACACAGTTGTGGTCATGTTAAAAGATGACAAAATGACTTCTGCTCCAAGTATTCTCCTGCCATTTATTCTTTTCTGCTGTGTATTCACATAAGTGGTCTTTCCAACTTGCTTTATTTTATAATGTGTAAGCACTTCCATCATGCTATTGAAATTATTTTTTGCTTTATATTGAAAGACTATGTAAAAGATGCATAGGTACTAGTGGTTGTTGGTTACTGTTTTTCAAACAAGTTTTATATATATATATATATAAATAAAGTTACATAATCATTAATGTCTGCCTTGAGCATCGTAACCTGCTAGTGTCGAAATAGAAAACTGCATGTTTATTCTTGCAAAACAGTAATAATGGAGAATACCAAAAATACACTGGAACACAGAGAAAGATGTAGAATCAAAACATATGCTCAGCTATGTTTAAAAAAAAATTACTGTATTGAACTTAAGGTTATGTTCATGTATGAAGTGAGAGATACATTAGTTCTGAAGAAATTTTGTAATTTGTGTTTTATGAATAATTTTCAGAACATAAATTATATGGTTCATTGGTTAGATTAATTTCTTTGCATTATGATTAAAACTATCTTTTGGATGGTTTGTGACTAAGATCCTTCTGAAAATATTTTGCAATTTTGTCTGCAAAATTAGAGTTGTTTTTAATTTATGCAAGATGCCTAATCAAAGTAATGTATAATACACCTCTGAATGAAATAAGAATGTAATATTTTTGGAAGCAATTGCATATTTATTAAACAACAATAATTTGCCTTATTTTTCGTCTAAACATTTATTATTTTCATCTCATTTTCCAGAGACACTTCATTACAATGCTGGTTGTTTTATTGCTACTGCAGTATTAAAAAAAAAATCTCCTGTTACTTATAAATAGGAACTTAATATAGGTTATAGTTCTGACCAAAATTGAACGTAAACTCTAATTAGATTATGGCACCTCATATACGAAATTATTAAATTCACTTATGATCTTTTGAATGAATGACCTGTGCATCCAAGAGAAATGGGAAAGGGCAAAGGCAACACAGCTTGTTTTTCTACTGCACCCCATTTGTAGGCAACAGTATGCCGACGAACATACAATAAAAAGAAACAAAGTCTGAAAGTTAATACCCCAGGCGCCAAACACATGTCTGTGAAAGAGGAATGCCAGCAGACATTTTTGTATGCAGTACATTAATTCCTAATGGGCTCTTTCTCTTTTATAAAGGTCAGATCATTGGATGGAACAGAATCCCATCTCAGCAATGTATTACCTGCCTTGGTGTGTTTGGAGTAATGGCATAGATGGATTTCCTTGCTAAGGGGTTAACACCCCACAATAAGTGATTAATATTTCTGCTGGTAAGACATGAACAGCTCAACAGGTCAAGCCTATTAATGCTGGCTGTGTAAAAATTGGGCTTTTTATACTGCCAAAGTGTTTTCAGCCTCAAAGTTCTGGGTGTCCCTAGAAGGATGGGATGCCGAGGAAGATGCCTGCACAGGATTATACCCCATCTGGAATTTTGTTCATATGGCTCTAAATTTAATATCTGCCTTTCATTTTTAATTGCTGGTGATGTGATGGAAAACATAAGGTTGATAATTTTAGTCTCTGAAGCTGGGGTGTAACACAGTCATGAGGTGTGAAATCAGTGCAAGCCTTGCCATAGCCTCTGGTGAATTTTGTCATGGGAGAAATCGAGCCTGGGCAGAGACAGTGAAAGGGTAAATAACATACACTCAGGAGAGAATGGAGTGACTTTGTAGATGGCCTTGCTGCTTCTGAACAAATGCAAAAATCATGGTCAACTGCAGGGGCAGTTTCTGGCTATGGCCAGGTCCAGCAGAGACCACCAAACCCACACCTGCTTCAGCCACCAAACAAGTGAGAAAATGTGTTGGCACTCACAGCTGAAATCATACAACAATCTGAGAGGTTGAAAATAACAAGCAAGTCCTTGAACCTTTGCCTCTTTTGGGACATCTTTTCCTTCTAAATCAAGGCTCCTAATTTAGATTTTGGACTATTTTGTACTTCTGGTTTCATATACAAACAAACAACTATATTACATATAACTGTAGGGCTTCAGTTTGCAAATCGGCTATGTCAGCATTCCTCTTGGTTTCAAGAGTATTTTTTTCTCAACTAAGAGCCACAAAATTTAATAAAGCAAGTTTATGCAGAATTTAAACTATGATCAACAGGTAGTGTAACAGTATTAAGTTAACTTTTGTGAAGGGAAGCAGAGTGGAAGAAGAGTAATTGAGACTGGAATTTCTCACTGCCTTTGTTATCCAAATATTTGACAAAAATAAAGCTGATCTTTATATAAGTAAGTAATTTTTTCCAAGAAGGAGGTTGGTAGCATACAGTGCTACTGAATTTGTGTTTCAATGACCCCTTATGTCTAGATTTCTATACAAATATATAAACAGTTTATACAGCTTGTTAACATGGTGTGAGTATTATAGATATTGCATAGCCGTGTTTATTATTTATCTTCAGATTTTTCCTTTAACCTTTTCAAAACTAACTGAGAATCTTAAATGGTAAATGTAACAATTTTGTGATTTTTACTGAAACCTCACTGTTTTGTACTGTGTGGTGAGAATAGAAGTTATAAAGAGTGTAATAAATATACAATCATCCTAGATATTTTGAGTCAGTGTGTCTTGTTGACTCTAGCTATAACATTAACTGTGAAAATTTTAAGGGAGGATGAGAAAAGGAGATTCTGGAATTTCTATCAGGTATCTTTCTCTCACCCATCATCCCTTTGTGAAAGAATGAAGTTTGTGCAATAGAAAGGTGCAGAATGTGAAAATCTCCAGGTGCTCAGAAAAATGTATTTCAGTGTTACGTAATGAAATCCGATGGGTGGAAATGGCCTTCAAAGGCTATTTCCTTCCCTTGAACAACAAATGCTGTCATCAGCTATTTTTGATTAGCCTGTGAATTATGATCCTGTCAAGGTAATAGGACTCTGGTTACAAATGCACCTTCAAGTCTAGCAACAGTCCTATAATCATGAGCAAAACTTCACCACCTGCAGTGGTGTGGGATTATTCTCATGGTCCACAATGAATTGTGGGTCAAAACTCACTTGTGTAGAACATGCTTGAGTCTTCAGCATCTATGACGTTGGTTGTAATGCTATTGTTGCTGAGAGAAAACACAGCAACTCCTAGAATACACAGTCTGAAAATCTGTGGAGAAGTGAGAAAAGTGAAAATGTTAATGTTTAATCAGCAGAAAAAAAATCTACTATTGTTTTTTGGCTACTTTATGTACTCTACTATAAGTAGAGAGAGAGCAAAATCTTTTGGGGAAGCCATTCAGCATGTTATCATGATGTTATTCTAGAGAAAAAATTACACTAGTATGTGAAAAAAGTGGAGAACAAACGCAGTAACAGTGGATTTTGAAACAAATCAAGTCCCTAATTTCTACCTCCAGATGAGTCTACTGAGTACACAATGCTTTCTTTAGCATTCAATGTATTTTTTAGCGGTACAATGAGTAGGCTAGATTAACATTCACACTTCCACTTTTCTTACTTAGCATAGCAATCTAAACAGTTTAATTCATTGCTGGTCACATTTTCCAAATATTTTGTAAGAGTTACCTGTTTTCTATTTTTTACCCTCAAGCTTTCTTCTTTCAACTTATATTAGACTCTGTATCTTTTTTTATCTCCACTGTTGCACTTTACTGAATTCCTTCCAATTTGTAGCTGTCATTCTGGTATTGAGGTATCTAGATCTCAGATAGCTGAGTAATATCAGCATATCCTAGTTCTGTACCACAGTGCAGAATTTTCAGGCTTATAAACATTTTGACATTCAGTATCAACTCAGTCTTTTCTAGTAAGGCTGCTTTTTCTCAAGCACTTAGTAGTTAGGACTTAGTAGTAGACTAAGCAGTTTTCCTATGGGTATTTTTTTTCTGAAGCTGTATCCTATTTGCTTGTTTTCCATCAGATTTTTTTTGTCTTATGGTTTCATTTGGGAACACTAATCCAGTTTTGATGTTCATCTTGCATCTTACTCATCACTAGAAGAATGATGAACATGATTACCTTTGATGAACGTGATTACAAGATCTAGATTTCACACCATTTCCAGAAGGGAATCCTATGCTGCTTTCTACTTTCTTCCATGATTTAACCTAGAGAAGTAAATACAAATGAGCTTTCCACTGATTTATGTGACATTCACAAACCACCTTCAACTTTTTAGCACTTCCTAGTCTTTCAGGAGGCTTTCTGTCTACAGTGAAACCAAAGCAAAGACCACTACACAAATTAGAAAATAAAGAAAAGGAACTGCTCTCAACTTAGCATGAATTCCTCTTCAAGGACTTGGAGGTGACAGATCCTACTAGCATCCAGAACCACTTATTGATGACTGACCCTGCCCTTCCAAGCCAATGGAAAATAACTCCAAAATCCCACCTAGATATCTTGTAGAAGATGTGCCAGCACTGCCTTTGATGAAGTGCTCCTCCACTATCAGTCACCTTGCAATAATAAAGTTGTGAGCCAACACGGGGGAGCCACAAGCAAAGGAGACAGGTATAGCTGCATGGTGAAATGTGTTCCCAGAGATGTACTGATGGCCATGAACCTCCTTACTCTCAGGGCTAAATACAAAACTCTTTCCTTGATTTTGTACTTGCTTAAGACCCTCTCATATGCAACAAACAAGTTGTTCTAGTAGCTGAAAGGGGGGAACGAGGATTTAAGTATTTTGATTGTATTTTACTATGGTTATGTGGGTTTTATGATTACCTAAACAACCAGAAACATTCAAAAATACCCTGGTTGACTGAGTAATTTAGTTAATCCTTCAAGGTTTCATATAACTCCTGCTTTTTTAGGAAACATATTTTTCTACAAATTAAACAATGCAGCTGAGCTCCTCAACTACTAGGAAAGAGTGCACAGGGCCTAAATCTCAGGACTACCTGAATCCATGTCATCCACAAAGTTGCGTGGTGTGTAAGGCTGCTGGGATAATTATCCATCACCTCTCTGCTGTGCCATTAGTGCCCACTGGGCGCTTCGCCGTGCGTACAGGTTAGGACACCAACCATAACCCACCTACCCAGGGAACTGAGCGTGGAAGTCTCCAGCCTTATGTGGGGAGAGCAAGCCTTCACTGCTCTTGGGAGAGCAGATAGATGTTAAGGGCTGAGCTGAGATTCTCACAGGTGAGGCTGTTTTAGATTGTGCTGATCTTGCCTTTCTTGTCAGGAGTAAGAATGATGCAACCATTCAGAAATGTTGAAGCAAAAAACCCCTGTCTTTAAAAGTAATTGCTTCCTTGCTTTGTAAACTGCCTACTCTTTAAGCACTACGAATCACTGTAATTAATCCTTATTTCAAGCTGCTGTATCTATGTTACATTGTTGTGTTTACTCAGACGTAAAATGCATTATTCTTTACAAGATAATGGCATCAGTCCACACAGTGTCTGTGACAGGCACAGGCAGCTCTCAGCCGAAACATTAGGTGGAGGGTTATAAAGCTAGATATGTGCCAATATGTTAATTAATTAATCACAGGCATGTTTTCAAAGCATTCTTCATACCTCAGGTGGGGCTGCTGGGCTATTATGAAATGCCAAACTTCCCTTGGGGCTTTGAGGATTGCACTTCTAAATTCCTCAGAAGTTCAGGGAAGTAAAAGGGTATGTTTTTGGTGTGAGTCACTGAAATGAGGCTGGAGATAAAGATTTTTTTGTTTTGTTTTGTTTTATAGTGGGGGAGGAGGGCAGTAACCAGCCGGCAAGCAAGCACTTCAGGAAGGAACTAGGTGGAGGGCAAAACTGTATTTTTCTAACCCTATGAGCCTATTTTTTCTAAACACATCTGATTTTTAATTTAATTTTCTTTTAGTTTAATTTTTCTGAACTTTCTTAATTTTGAATTCAACTCACCAGTATATATCAGCCAGCCTTCTCTCATCTTCTGGTCAGAAATCCAGCAGCTTGTGCAGTACAGGGCAAGTGAATATATGCCTCTTTCACAGTTCAGCATCAAGGACTTGAAAACAATGTATTTTATCCTGTGTTTTCACAAACAAAGCATTTCTGTTTTCTTTCAGCTTGTCTGTGAACCTGTGAGGTACCTGCAAGGCTGTATCTGTAAATCCCCCCCACAGCTTCTTTTTTTTTTTTGTAGTGAAAGAGGAGATGTCTATCAAATAACTTCATTCCATTTCAGTGGAGGTCTAGGGTGGGCAGGAAATATGAGATTTGGGAAAAAATAAAAAGAGAAAGAAAAAAGAAAGTATACTTCATAGGGATTTGCTCATTTTTTAAGCCCCACAGCTCTAGATATGTATGTGTTGGAGCAATGTAATTCAGCAAGGTAATCTCCTCAACTCTGTAGCTGTCTGGCCATAAGAGCAAGGAACAAAGAGATACCTGAAACACATCCTCAGTGAATCTCAGTAAGATTGGCATCTAAGAAGGACCATGCCAACTAGAGACTGGAGTGTGTCAGAGACCTGAAAAGGGCTCTCAGCTGGGAGAGGACTGGGCTGAGCAAATGTGAGCAAATGTACCCCCATGTGGGTAGTGATCCCCACTGTCTCATCCCAGCCTCTCATGCCAGAGGAAAAAGGTTAGTGAGTTCTAGGCCACCTGCTCTGCCTAAAACTTTCACTTGAATTGGCAGGAAGAGTAAGTGTAATGGAATTTTTTTAAAGGGTTGGGCAATTCTGTTTATATCTGACTCACATTGCATGTAGATTCATGAAATGTAAAGTGATTCCTGGATTAGATACAGAAGAGAGGTGCCTCACATGTCAGGACAAAACTAGTACTATGTGGCATGTTGGTGCTGAGGGAAGGTCACTCAGTTTCGAATTTTTTCTAATTACCATTCCCACTCGGTATCTCATGCTTTACCTGCGGCAAAGTTGTGTAACACCCTGGGAACGCATTTATGCTTTCCCAGAGAAGGTGCAGAGGAGAGACTGCCTTCAGAGAACCCCTCCTAAGTCCTGCACAGCTCAGCTTGGAATATGTTCAGGCAGGACTTTGGGAGTGCATCCAGTGCTGCATAGATATCACTGATGGAGAGAAAAGATAGACAAATCATCGGTCTCTTTACTCTGATTCAAAGAATTCTCAGTCCATTGGAGAAATAAGAAAAGAAAGAAAAGTTTTTCCTCATTTGGAAACTTCACAGAAGCTCATTAGAACACGGTCTTTGATATACAGTGTGCAGTTAAAGTGCTTTGTGAAAAGTGCCTTTTTTTCTGAAGAAATAAAAACTTCAGTACAGCTTCAAATATTTTGCTTGAATTTGTCTGAGATTTCAGTTGCTGATTTAAAAACATATCTTCAGGAAAAGGAGAAAAATTCAGATGAATGCTGGTGTGAAAGAGGATCAACCTTTCACCTAGATTTGTTCTGCGCTAATCATGGGAATACGGGCATAAGCTCAAACAAATATGGAAAGGGAGTGGCTTACTGAAATCCTTATAAATAAAGTACAAAAGTATCACGATGGAGTCTTTAAAATTGGTAGAGCATTTTGTAACCAGGAAAGATTTGGCAAGGATCTCTTATTTACATTCTACTGGATTCAGCTGTTTTTAGCTGTTCATTTGCTGCTTTCAGCTGAAATGGCTAAATGCAGCCCCACAAGACAACTCTTCTTTTATTGATTTTAAAATTAAGGGGTATTCCTCTTGATTGTGATAGTAGAATACCTTGGATTAGAGTGTTAAACAAATAGTCTAATAAAGAAATTTACTTTCTTTTTCTTTTTTTTTTTCTTCTTCTTTCCCTGTTATGGTGTTTGCAAAAGAAATATACAACAAATACAAATGCATAAAAAAAATCAAGAGTTAAATAATGTAGAAGGAGGGATAAAAAAAGAGCTGATTTATGTAAACAAGTTTTGACTTTTAATACTGTATTTTGTTTAACTGTTCTAGGACTCTGCTGCCAAGTAGCCCTTAATTTATAGAGCTGTCATGCACTTGAATTCAGTGGAACAGCTTGTTTGGAAAAAATTACAGAACAAAACTTGGTTTTCTGTTACTGGAAAGATGTGTGCTTTCTTTCGGTATCAACAGGCGATCGGAGATTTCTATGGACCTGGTACTAAGAGAGTTATAACAGCATGAAACCTGAATGATATGGTAATGAATGAGCCTGCGGGTTGGGGGAAGCAGAATCATGTTTTGGAACAGGATGCTTTGGAACAGGATGGTGTTTGGTAGCCAGGGAGGATCCTGCCACTATATATGGTCACTATTTTGTTCATGTACTGAAATTCAGGAAGAGCCACACCTTAGACACTGCAGGACTTGATACTGCAGGATGATAACTGACTGCCACTTTGCATGTGGGACAAGCATTCTGGTATAATACTCTGGGCTGCACTTGCCTGTTTGCGTGTTGCAGCTTGTGTTATGTTTCAAACTTGTGATCGCAAATAGGAACCAAATTTCTGCACCTCTGCCCATTGGTATTGATGGAGTAGATTTTCTCAGAAACTATCTCTGAATAATTCTGGATGGATTTGTATCTCCAGAGCAACAGCTTATTTGAATTAGTCTACCTTTATGACTAATTAGAATCTTAATCTGTTACTTAGGTCTTTATGCTTTCTTTCCTTTGATAAAGACAGGGAGACCACAAGTTTTCTGAAAGCCAATAGGAAATGCCCTTTGATATAGTGGAGTCAAGGATTGACCTCTGTTGCTAAGCACAGGCAGAAAAGCAGATAGAAAAATGAATTAAATGGGAAAGAAGAACAGAAGCTACATGTCTTGCAGGAAGTGAATTATTATGTAGTAATTTACACTTAAAGCTTAATTATTTTAATTAGATATTACATAGATATCTACCTTGCTCTTTAAAAGTGGCCTGGAGGACTTAAGCTGTTGCCATTTTCATTTGAGCCTGGCATACACGTAGGGTCCTGCATGCCCCAGCAGGCACTCTGGTTGCTCCTGAGCTGGGGCTTTACTCTTCCACAGGCCACGAGTGTGGCATTGACGATGGCCTGAAAAGACAGCCTCTACTCACTGGTCATACTTCTCACATTAATCACAGCATGAACACAGGAGAGAACAGAAAGCTTATCTTCCATTTTGCATCTCCCTCCTTACTGTCTGATAGTCCCAGTTACACTTGGTCTTACAGGAATCCAGCAGTGGTGCTCTGTTGCTGCGGTGGACCCTGGCTCCATTCCTCAGCATGTGTTGAATGCCCACAGTAGAGTAAGCCTTGGAAATAGTAGGCTTCTGTCTCTGAGATCAGAGCTCAGAAAGTATGTGTGTAGAAAGATGGGTGAAACATTTCATCAAAACTTGATTTTATTGTGATGCCAGCCCTGCAGAGAGCAACATAAGAAGATGTGACTACTCCTCTAGGAAATATCTCAAGTGACTTCTTGCATTACCTTAAATGATGATGCAGAATCAGCTCAGTGATTTTATTTTAAGCTAAAAGGATATTTCTGTATAAGAATATATGGAAATGCTGTCCAGTGCTAAGACTCAATCCTAGAGGCTTATGTAGTCCCTGTGCTGAAGACTTGCACATTTATTTGGGTTTTAAAGTTTCTTCACATCCAGAGAGTATGGGGGTATAGGAATACTGAGAGCATGGGCCGCATACCTAATTGTGGGACACAGGCTGGCTGGGACAAGAGTTGATTTCATGGTCTGCATGAGTTCCTAATTTATACCCACATGGAATTCAAAGACCTCTTCCCTGCTCAAAATTCTAGCAAAGCTCTTTTTGTCTGGTTACCCTGCCTTTGCAATGTCATGTTTCCCAGGGCATGTCCAGCCAACTTGGATCAGAAATGGTTTTTGCAGAAAGCATTCCCATCATCACCACCAGTGGTCCTCCAATTGAGCTGCAAGTCTTGGACTACACAGCTTGACTGAATTTCTTTTGCATGAAGCTAATCCTGTCAATGTTCTCCCGGAGCACACCTAATGTTACACAGGGCCGGGATAGAGCTCTTCTGAAGGAAATCTAAAGTTGCACATGGTGTGCCTGTTGGAGCCTTGAGCAGTGACTCTCTTGTGATCTCTTGTGATACAGATCTGCTTCTCTTGGGACTCAGGGCTTGCAGACAGAAATCTCTTTGATATTATGTTTCTTTCCAATTCCTATTACCTTCCAGTCAGTTCCGTTTTCTGCTTGCATTCTTCAAATCCTTCTTCAAAAATCTCACTTAACAGTTTTCTTCCACTATCACTTTCCACTCATTGAGCAAGTTAGCTCTGAACCTAGGGGAAACATGAAGTAGGACACAGGTGGCCCAAAAGCCACAGACCTGGTGTCTAAATTGTCTGGGAAGAATTACCAAGCAAGACAAAAATGAAGACTGGGCTGTTTAAAATTTTTCTCTCTATGTCTCGTTCCCAGTCCTCACCAGCCATAAGAGCTCCTCTCTCAGCTGGATGAATGTTTTCATATTTTTTTTCAAATATGTGTATTTTATTAAATTTAAAAGGAGCTAGTTATAAATAGGATACAGTACTCTGGGTTGAGAAGTCCTTTAGCCAATGTACACATGGAAGGGTGTGTATGCAATTTTCACTGTCCTGCATGACCAGAGTGTACATATTTTTGCAGATGGAAAAGCAACTAATTCAGTGAGGTTGAAGGTGGTTGCAGCACAATTTCTGCTCCTGAAAATGCTAGGGTGCATTTAATCTTGTGCATGTGAGTGGTATGGGTATATGTGGCCTACTTCTACTCTTAGGGACTTTCAGGGGAACAAGGTGGTTAACTACTTAAGGACAAGCATGTGCACATAGAGCAAGA
Organism: Vidua macroura; assembly: GCF_024509145.1. Taxonomy (NCBI): domain Eukaryota; kingdom Metazoa; phylum Chordata; class Aves; order Passeriformes; family Viduidae; genus Vidua; species Vidua macroura. Next base: position 43,506,438 of record NC_071575.1, on the reverse strand, counting down.
ATGATTAAACTTGGCTGTGCAAAGGCCTCCTCCCTTCCCTGCTCAATCTCCCCCCATGTCTTCTCTCCAAAAGTGCATTAAACCACTTCCAAACTGCTCATGCAGTTGGGGATTATCATGCTCTGAGGGTTGTAATTATTTGAGATCTGTATACTTCCCAAGTTCTGGAGGCAATTATCATTTGGCCTTATCCTTCAAAGAGTGCTAGCAGAATGTGGAGCTCTTACAACTGTGCCTCTGAGATATTCCTTACATAACTCCCAAGTTATGAAAATACAGTGTTTGATTTTTACAGGCAATGAGACTGCTTGGTCTATTGTTTCCTGTTAAATTCGCCACACCAAATTCCATCCCATGGGAACTGAAGCCAGTCAGTAATTGAGATGAGGATTTAGTCCATTCTTTTCTGTCAAAATTGGGATATTTCACATATCTGATAGTTCATCTGTTAAAGGAACAAATTCTTTACAGTGTGTTGGCCACTTCTGTATTAAAATCTTACCTTAGATGTGTTCACATTCCCATTCAAATTTGTCAAGTTATTTAACTTATAAAACAAAACAAAACAAAACCGTGTTTTTTTCTGTACTCATTGATCTTGTCTTTTGATGCCATGCCCATTATGCTACAATGCATCCGGAAAATATCCCATAATTTTTCTTAAGGCAGGAAAAAGTATTTATGGATGTACAATGATATTTTACAGTATATATGATCAAAAGATTGCAACTTCATTTTCAAATCAAGTCCAAACAATAACAGAAACTACCAAGGTGCTGTGCTTTGTTTCCCATTTCTCAGAATATCCCTGGAATTCTGCCTTCATTAGGTATACTTCCCACAATACATGGTTTGGGATCTGAACTGATGTACTACAGCCTGAGAAAGCACAAAACAAAGTGTGAATTGAAACAAATACAGAAGTGAAATATATCTGTGGGGAATAGCTTTAATTAATGGAACTCTGCCTATATGTTGCCCTAAAAGGAGCATTATGTTGATTGAGGGTGAAGAGAAATACTTGTAGTTCCTTTAGCCATAAGTTATCATAAGTTACATGGTTTCCAGTAGCTGAGTTCAGGATGGTTATTCAAGAAGCAATTTTTTCTTTTATTAGAGAGTGCACTTTGTTGCTACTCTGCATTTTAGAAAATAATGGAGAGCAAGATTCAGCAATTCGTGTGAAATTTCAGGTGGGCAACTGTCACGTAGCAGTATCTTGAGAGACAATAGCAATGAGTGCAGAAGAAACCTCGGGCTGTGAAGAAATCTATAGTTCTCCACGCTTATGACAACCACTGGAAAGTAAAACCCTTACATCACTGTTGCATATCCTTTTTTCCCCTGTAACACATTTTTTGGTGGCAGTACTTGAGGGTAACGAACAAGTTGATGTAGAGATCTAGTTTTGTATTGATAATCTGGTGTTTAATTTTTCTTTCCCTGCTATCAATAAAAATGTGTTATTTTGATTCTACTGAAAGGAGGGTTTTGTGCAGGCTTCACAAGAATTGTAATTTATTGGTAAGCTGAAGAAACTGAGGGAAGCTTTCTCTTCAGGTTACAGGAAAACCAGCATTAACTCTCATCTCAGACTTTCCTACTGACAGTAAAAATCTGTGACTAAACTGAATGCAATTTGAGTTTGACATATAGTCAAGTTGTTCTAAAAGGAATTTGGTATCTCTTATTTTCTTGATAATATAACATTTACAATCTTGGAACAGTTATAAAGTAAGAAATCGAGGCTGTCTGATATCAATAGCTGACTGATGATGCCACAGTGAAGCTATTCCAGTTATGGGAAGCCAAGGGACTGAAGTACCTGGGTTCCCTTCCTCCATAGTGTTGCAATGATAAAAACATGCTCTGCAAATGCTGCAGGCTTCTCTTTTTCACTTGTAGCAGGAGGGGAAATGAGGCAGTGCCCAGAAGCCAGGAGCCCTGCTGTCCTTGGCCTCAACTGGCCAAAGCCACCACTTTTATGCTGTGAGTGTCACACAGCACGTGCAGGCACAGGTAGGAGCTTCTCTCTGTGATGTACTCCAGAGTCCTTGTGGAAATGATTGTATCATTGGGGAGGAAGCTGTCAAAAGTCTCCTAGAACCTGATGATTGTAAAAGTCACATTTGCCTTAGAACAAATGTAAAAATCCTGAAAAGATAGAGGCTGATGGCCATGGCACAATCAATTCAAGGCCATCTGGGACGTAAGATGGATCACTGCAAAGGTTTCAGAAGAGGATAAAAGAAAGGAATAGGGTATGTCTGGGTGTGAGCTGGATAAAATTGTGTGTAGGCAGTGCAGCTGGGATACCACAGAAGGAGGCAGAGACCATTGGAGAAAGCCAAGAACAGTCAAATGAGCTTCAGTAATGGGGCCCTAGAAGGGGAAATAATAACAAGGAAAAAGGTCATGCTTTTTGGGTTAAGTGCTGGCTGGTGAATAAAAGGCTTGAAATAAAGAGCAAAGAAATTCCTTCTTGCTGTTTGATGATTAAGAGAAATACAATTTAATGCCCATTTTCAGTAAATAAACAGGGTTGCTATCCTGTTTGTACACAACTCAATCTTCAGTTTCCTCAAGAAAAACAATCTGAACACTAGCTAAGGACTGTGGCCCAAAGGGGTAATTAAGTAGCCTCTAATGGGAATAAATAGAGGGTAGGCGGCACTCTTTCAACACACTCTTTGAAGAGCAAACTGAATACAGTCCTTAAGGAACAGGTACATAAATATTTACTTATTAGGTCTCTATTCATGATGGGCTCAACCCTATGGGCTCAGTTGATGCTTTCAGCCCTCCATAGATCTGTCCCCTGACATGTGACCTCCATTTGCAAACAATAATTAGAGAACCAGGTGGGTCTGCAAAACCACAGGGCCTTTTGAATGGGGGGTAAGAGCAAGTTGAGTTCTGCAAAGGTAAAGTTCTCTGTATGGTCCCCAGAACTGGGGGCAGCTCAGAATTTGAGCCCAGAACAACCCAGGGCTCCTGTTACAGATTCCCATCTTGGGAGCCTGCAGTAACACTAATGAAGGATTAGGGCTTTGTTACAGTACTTGATGGGTAGAAAGTGTTATCTTTTGGAAACACTTGTTGACAGAGCTGCCTTTCTCATTTACCTGCCCTGTTATCAAGATACTAGGAAAGGTTTTAATAAATGTCACTTTCATGTTGGGCCTGTCATGTAATTTGATCACGGTAAACCATTTTACAGGATTAATTCCATGTAATCTTGGATTTGCAGTTTTGTTAGATTAATGGAATTTTTTTTTTTTTTTTTTTTTTTTTAATACAGAAGTGGGCAGATGGACTAGGATTAAAGGAATTCTCCTCCAGCCAGATCATCCTGAAGGAATGAAATACATTGTTCTGGAGGAATACTTGTCTCCTTGGAAATCCAAGACTGCAGTGAAAGCACGTTATAGGTGAAGAAAGGAGTAGGTTCTTTGCTTTGCTGGCTGTGTGCAGTGTCCTGCAGATTATTTCTCCTATTGCTGAGGGCCCTATGTAGAGCAGAAATACACATCAGTCCTGTCCATTGTGTGACTGGATCAGTCACACAGTGTATCACTAGTGGCTCTCAGAAGAGGGCTTGGGGAGGCAGGCACCAGGACTGCTGGCAAGAGGTGTTCCCAGGTGCCACCACTGACCCCCATGTGGCAGCCAACAAAGGCCCTATTGAGAAGAGACAGGGAGGCAGGTCTGTGGTCAGGGTGGAGGAACTTGATAGCAGCCTCTTGAGGCCAGGGAAACTGTAAAATAAACTGCTGGGCAGTGTGAACATGAAGGTGAGGAATGTGAAACCAGAGTCGAGTTATTTGGGAGCAGTGCCAGTCCAATGCTGTGCAATGCTGGCCAACGGAAGAGGCATAGCTGGTTATAAAATACAGCAGTGACAGGACAAACTCTTTGTTGGTATTAATAACTTAAATTCTGATCAGATCAACTGCCCACTTGCAGCGGGGAGCATGGACAGCACCTGTGGCTCACTGTTGCCCGGCCACCTTCCCACCCTGGGCTTGGCCAGGCTGATGGAGCCTGTCAGCTGGGGCTGCATGGTTTCTGTGACCTCTTTGTGGAGGCGCATGGCAAAATGACTTCTGCATCTCAGCCAAGCCTATACCCTTTCCTACTCGTGGTTACATCCCAGACACATTCTTGGCCTATTTTACCTGAGGATGAGGTTTAAGGCTAAATCAAGGCTGTGTCTGCTGAGAGACATGGTCCTGTGTTCCCTCCTTGCACTATGTTTGGACCCTTGTTTTCAGCTTTTCTATACTGTTCATAGTTATGTGTCTTGGGTTTTCCTTCTGCCGGGTCAGGTCTGGTTCACCACAAGTACTGGTCTTGGCATAAAGGAAGCTTGCAGGCCCATGCAGGCAGGGGGTAGAGGGCCAGAAGGGCATTGCCCCTATCTAGGGAAGCATGTTCCCAAACCTTCTCCTGCTGCTCCACAAACTGCTCTTTCAGGGGTAGTGGTTTTCCAAGCCTCTCTAACCCACCTTGTGGCTATAGTTTGCAGATGTCTTCAAGAAAGAGAACATAAAACAATTTGTGCAGGAAAAAAACTGCTGATCAGAAGGTAGGAAAAAGGTTAAAATATAGAAATGGCTTTGCAAGCACTTTCTGTGGAGCAGGCAGCAGGTCCAATCTCCTCATGCTCCTCAGTTCTGCTCTTTCTCTGGTAGATCAGCTGCTGACAGAACAACCCAAAATAGCTAAAAATAGGGACTAGGTCATTTCAGCTGAGGATAATTAGATAAATAAATGAAAATGAAACTTGGATTGGGCAGTCAGTCTTCCATCAATCCCTGTGTTGTGCTACTTCACTCCTAAAATTGTGCAGTGCTAAGTGTTAAGGAATGTTGCCATTCAGAAAAAGAAAAAAAAGTACCAAAAAGAATCAATTCCTTTTGATGCAAACAAGCAAAGTATGTGGTAGGCAATGCATGTTATGGCAACCAAGTCTTCCTATCTGACAAGTTTTGTATAACATCAACTTCATTTATAGTTCATAACACCATTAAATTGAGTGTTCTGAACTGCAATTGGAGTGTTTACAATCATAGCAAAGGAGCAAACAAACAGAAAATAGAACGAGAACTGTTTTAAAAGAAAGAAGCCTGATTAATATTAAGACAACTGAGCTATTGTCTACACAGTGGTTTTAAACTTGATTTAGCTTGTAACAAGTTGTAACAGTGCCCACAAGAACATGTCTGATATGCTTTCCTTTGGGGTGAAATGGAGGAATAATTAATTCTTCTAACTTGATTCAGATATAACAATAATGGTGTCTTTTACTCTTTATGTTATTAATAAAATATGATTTTTATGACAACTCATTGTCCTGAGCTGTGTCTTTGAAGAATCTCTGCACCATTGTGGAGCATGACCAGCAGTTTTTAAACTGGAGGGATGAAGAGTATAGTCATAAAAATCTGTTATGCATGACTTATGATTATCTCCTTAAGTATAATGTGGCTTAATTTATATGCATTTCATCAGCCTAAATTCTAATTAAAACTGAACAATAAACTCTAACTTTTCAGTCATAATGCTCCTGCATCCTCTCTTTAACAGTAATATTTTAAGGAACATATTTGTGACTTCTCCAAGTTCTGGATTTGTTTTCCTTGTTTAAGAATTGGAATGGAACTGACTAAATATTTGTAACCAATAAAGATTATTTGGCTTATTTGAGGAGTAATTTTATTAATTCGTTGTATATACTGACATGACTTAACTTATACTGAGGTTCTTGAACAGATGTTTTCCCAGAACTTGCCTGAAGTTTTAGTTCAAATAATTATTCCTAAAAAGGAAACAATGGCTTGCTATTAACTTTTTTGATGTTAACTTTGTTTGATATTAACTCTTTGCTACTCTTCTTGTTCCTAAGTTTAGTTCTGCCTGGACTTTACAACCATGCTGTATGACTTTGATTACCTGGGTGCTATTATTTGGGAAAAGGCAAAATGAATACATGAACTGTAGATTGTATTCTTTACCTGATCTCTGACATCTAAAGACAATCTAACAACCTAGAAATCTGAATGAACATTTAAAAAAATCTAAGCGAAAGAAAGGAAAAGCAGCTTACAGTACTGAGTGTCTCATTCCATTGCAGACTTCTCTCACTTTAATAATTTGTGATTTTAGCTGTCATTGAGATCTGTTGCTCTTAGCAGTGTATTGCCATAACCTCATGTATGTGTGTTGGTTATTTTGCTGTCAGTGAAACACGAAAGTGTTCATCCACATTCCCAGGCAAGGGGCTCTCTTAAGAAGTACTTATTGATTCTGACTTGCTCAAGGAGTATCTGTCTTCCCCAGCATGTCATATCTTTTGTTCTTGGCTGTAGCTTGCCAGCCTAGCAATGAGACTTGAAACTGGCTCTCACCTAAGTCATGCTTATTTGTGGTAGAGCCTACATTTAAAGAGCAAAACCTTCCTTTCCTCCTTTAAATGTAAAGCAGTGCCATGATATGTGATGACAGTCTTGATGAAGTGTCTCAAAGACTGGCTTGTAAAATAACATATGCACATAAACAGAATAATTTCTGTCTTTCTTTCTAATATAGAAAAATTATTTATTATATAACTTTCAAATCCCTTTTAAAAGATAGATTTGTTTGTAAAAAAATGCATAAAGCATTAGAAGCTGAAATTCCCACTAAAGGGCTGCAGTTGTCCCTGTGATGTTTTGCCTGTCCGCTTCTGGTGAGACAACTAGGGATGAAGAGATGGGACAATTCTAGACTTTTCTCTGAGAGGCAGGAAGTTTTGTAGCTGTATGTATTTTCTGCTGCTTTGCCTGTAACACTTCTCTTCCTTACCTCTTCTCTGTCCAAATTGTTTGTCTGTCCAGAAAAATCTCTATTGAGATCAGCTCATTTGTCTACCAGCAGATGTCTGCTGCTAATGATTTCTTTCTGTTCTGTACTTGCTTGCACTCTATGTGAAACAGCAAACTAGAGATGAAATGACCCATATTATGTTTGTAATCTCCTCTGCCATATGATCTTCATTTAGGAATTTAGATTTAATTGTTCTTGTGTAGGCTGGTAGATATTAATCTCTGAGATTAATATATGTAGGATAGGCAGAGTTTAAAATTTTTTGGATTGTGCATTTCAATTTTTGCACTCTTCTGCCGAGAGTATAGTATGTACATCGAATGCCAGATCTAACTTCCATTGAAGTTAAAGCAGCAAGGGAAGAATTTGGCTCGTATGTAAGAATGTATTAATCTAAAGGAAGAATTTCTCACCCTTGTTCTGTTTTGCCAACTTTTAATATTATCACATTAAAAAAAAAATAAAAGAGAAAAACAATGAAAGAAAAAGAAATACCTCATATATAAGTACTTGTATTGAATATGTACTACAAACTGGAATGAAGTGTTTTCCTTTGGAGTATCATTCTTGCTGTGCCTCTGTTCCCAAACATTTATGATTTCAATCAGAATATCAACACAATATTTAATAATATGAACATTCTTTGGAAGTACAAAATGAAGAGATGAGGACAAAGGGAAAAAATGCATTTTTTTAAAAAACAAAGTACTGTATTGTGAGAAAACTAGTGTACTCACTCTCTTAGTTCAGTTGGAAAAAAATCACAAGTCTTTCATGTCAAAACTGAAGGGGTTTTTCAACTCATCTATTATTCCTCAGAGTTGCTGCCCAGGAAACTGAATAGGAGATTAACAAATTATCTGGCTAAAGCAATGTAATTTAAAAAAATGTTCCACTGTGTTTATAGTAGTGCAAGACCCGCCAACAGATTGCCTGAAAGTGTGGAAACTGGAAAACTGCACTCTCCAGATATGGAAAATCCCATTGCTCAGAATTCAGATGTTTTGTAAAGGAGGGAATTCTCTTTAGAAGATTTGGCTGAATTTTTTACATTCTTGTATTATCTCATTCTACTCGAGGAATGTAAACAGTGCTCATCTGTCAGTATAGCTGTTGCAGCTGGATGGCCTTTAGGACTGGGATTTATTAAAAAATGAAGTTGTATCCTGAATGTGATGCTTACAAACTGTCAGGTCTAAACAATAAAATTTCCACTATGATGGGTGAGGTATGACAGACAATCTGCTTTGTCTTGCCCCATTGCTCTGTCTATTGTGACTTGCTGAGGAATTAATCCCAGGCTGGATATGTAATCAGATTTGATGCCTGACTTCCTGCTCTCCTAAAGTGACCAATTAAGCAGCCATTAATTAGAAGTGAACAAGTATGAAAGCCAAAAGTAAAATCCTCTTTTTGACTTTTTCTAGTATTATTTATTAGAAGATTGAAAAGTTTTGCTTGTAATGATTAGAAAACATTTGCTTTTCCCCATCAGCATTATCTGCAAAGCAGAAATATTGTAATCCTGCACTACCCTGCATCTCTGTTTACCTTGCAGAATACAATTTTCTCAGCAGCTGGGGACTTTGGACTGGGAATTGCATAGATATTAGTCATTCTTCTGTTTCCTTACTTCTACTTCACCAGAGCCACCCTTAGCCATGCATTCCTATTAATTCCTTTTCTAAATGTTATGATTCTGACACAAGCAGGAGTCAGTGGAGATATTTGAATTCAGCTTTAAAAAAGCTGTTTCTAGAAAACAGTCCAGAACAGTGTATCTAACTGTTCATCTCAGATGCAGGTTTTAAAATTTGTCCTTTATACATCTTGTATTAACCAGAACAGGACACACAAACATGAACTCGGAACTCAGTACTGGACGTCTGTCCACTTCTTTGGCCTTATACTTACTCTGAATATTGTATTCTTTCTTTCTATACACCAGCCCAGCCCCAAAGTAACAACTCACCTCTGCCTTTCTCTCCCCAGTAGTACAGTTTTTAAGGCAGAAGGTGGTAGGTGAGAGCGCTGTTTCTGTACTTAGAAAGAATGAGAAAAGTGGTTGAACTTGGCATCCCATTCTGTGCTCGCAACTAACATGTTTTGGACTAAGCTTAACCCAGTTCATGGCAGAGTTTGAAAGTGCTCAAAAAGCACATGAGAGCCTGAGCCTCATTTGACTGATGAGAACTTGGACACCCCACAGTTTAAGCAGCAGGGTGGAGATCTTATGGATCACTTGCTTGAACTTGCATACACAAATTTCTCCTAAATTGCTCTAAGTAACTATTTATTTATTCATTCAGATTGGGCTCTTTCTATTGCTCTGCTTCTCTCTTCATCCAGAAAAGAATAATAACAGCAATTGCTGCCTTTCCAGGGTGTTGTGTAATGAGTATTCAAAAAGCTTGGAAGACACCCACCTATGATGACAGCAGGGGTTAGTATGCAATAAGCACAACTAATTTACCTGGTCACTGCAAGTTCTGGCCCAGTAGAAGTAAACTGAGGGAATAGTTATTTTTGCCACCTTCTCCAATTGCTACTTTGTATTGATGAGAATTTAAATGGACAAATACTTTTTGTCATGCATCTCACTCTTTGATTTCTGTCTTGTGTGCACATTCTCTGCAAAATTGCCCAGTCCAGATGTAGTGGAAAAATCTATTTATTGGTACTTGCTACCATTTCTAAATACAGTAGGATTTTCACCTCCTCTAAACAGAGTCTTACATACACGTAGAAGCATACTTATCTGTCAAAAACTGAAATGTGCGTGTACCTGTACCCCAGCACAAAAAGTGAGGGTCATTGTTGTGGATAGATTTAATACCTATGTATGAGATCAGCTTAGTCATACACTTGTAAGTTAAGAGGTGTGTACATAAAATGTTTTTTAAAAGCATAGTCCAATTGTATGTTTCATTAACAAAATTACTAATCTCAGTAACTGTTACAACAGTGCTGATGGAACCTGAGCTCTAATCTATGAATACAGCATTAGAATTTTACAAGAGTAGCTGTTCTTAATAAACATCAAAGTGCACATAATAATTATGTGACTTTAGCCCTTTTTTTCCCACGATACTATAGTTAATCTTGACAACAGCTAGCATTAAGTGCAGTGATTTAATTCCCCTGATGATGAAGTTTAAAAATAGCTTTGGTTCAGTTTGTTCCGCTCTGCCATTATCCTCCATCATTTGGCTCAGGGGGATGACCTTCATTCTCTTGTCTGGAGGCAGGGCTTGGACATGCTGGACACTGCCTTTCGGAGGCTGCTTTGCCTGAGTTTTGGGAAATGGAGCTGGGACAGGGAACTGCATGAAACATCTCCTTGCACAAGAAGACCAACCAGCTAAGGCTGTGTTAGTATTTGGAGGTTACCTTTATATTTCTCTGAAGTTCATTGATCTCAAAAGCAAAGCAAAACAAAACCTGAGATTGACAAAATTGTAAGATTTTGGAGTAGAGAATGCCTTCCTAAAAAGGCAGATGTGGAGTAATGGAGGTGCTCTGTTGTGGCTGGAACTGGGTAATGTTTTGTCTTGCTGATGGGTACCATGCAGCATGGCTATAGAGCCTGTAGCTGAAAGGTGCCCCTTGCAGCATGACTCTAGAGCCTGTAGCTGAAAGGTGCCTTACAGCTGGGCTTCTGCAAAGGCGTTACTCTTTTGTCTATATAGTCTTGATGGGGGTTTCAATAATAACTTAGGAGAGTGAGGAAAATTTAACTTAAATCTTCCATGGTTGAAAAATGCTACACACAAAGGTCTACTTTTAGGGGGTTTGAGGGACTGTTCTGTTGTCTTCCACACAAAGGAAACAGAACAAAGGTTCCCTGAACAGGATTTGTGACTCCTTATTTGCCTCTGCAGATCTCAGCCATATTTTACCTCCTCCTTTGCACTAATGGTATCATCTGCCAAGACCAAAACTGAAAGAATTCTTTGAGAAATTCCCTTAAAATACAGATGAGTACATTGAGTACAAAGATTTCATTCCATTTGCTGACATTTGCAGTCTTTCCTTCTGTGCTTTTTCACACTACCCTTGACTTCTCAAGATGCTTTGAACAGGCCATTTTCTGATAAAACCTATTACATCACGAGTCCTTGTAACATTCTGAGAAGAAAATACAGAGATTAATCATGAAACTAGTGAAAGTAAGATTTATCTTACTCTATGGACAAATAGAAATACATTGGTAACAACAGTGTTGTTGTTGCATTTACTGAAATCTTTAGTTTATTTTCAGTCTTAATGGGCAGATGCATTTGCTCTTTTAGCAAACAAAAGAGTATTCAAAACCCCCAACTAGAAACAAATGATCACACACTGTACCTGTATTTCTTGAACTAAGATACAGAATAAAATCAAATGTTTTTGTTGGGCTTTATAACTGTGCATTCCTGCACATAGAGGCCCAAGCAGGATCCTTCTCAAAGGACACAGATGATTATTATTTTGTTCCCAAGGGAAAGTGGTATTACAGCATCAGTATTATCCACTGGTAATGAGGTGCTCACAGATGGAAAGAGGAGGGGTAAGACAGATATGAGTGACTACCCTGTGGCAAACACTGCTTTAAAAATGTTTTCATAACACTTCAAAGAGTCTGAGTGAGGGGATCATGTGGTAATACTGTCTAACTCTTGCTTTAAACAATAGGGACTTCCAACTCCAATCCTGGATAACCCTGCTAATATTGCTGGTAGTTTCTTTTCTTGGTGCCAAGTACATGATTAAGACACTGATTCAACAAATCAAAGGTGATCACTTCACCAGAAAGCATCATATGATAATGAAAGGCTTCTGAGAGGGAGCTCTCCTCACTTCTGCAGATCTGCTTTCTGTTTCTTTCTTGCCACAGTCTCAACCAGCATTGTTAGTATCTGCGAAGAGCTCTAAAGAAGAACTCTGTGACAGTGGTTAAGCATTTTAACATATGATTGTTAGACGAAAGAATGGGTGTATGCTGTCAGTGACATGTATTTGCTTTTTGTTCTCAGTTGTGTTATGTGGCGACATTGCCTTTTTACCTTATGGCCGAGAGAACAGGTGTAGCAGAGTCCCAGACCTTACTGTCTCTTTGAGAAGGCTTCCTTGGAGCTTTTGCCTGCCTGAAGACTGAAACTGTTTACTGATTTGCACACTTGTAGGAGCAATTCTTCTGGTTTCACTAGAGATTTAATATGGAAAATATTTTTGAACTGTTTCCTTTGCTTGTAACAAAAGCAGAAATGTAATTCAACTACTTTTAGAGAGAGGTAGTAAAGCACCATTAACCACTTTTTAAATGTGAAACCTTCAATGTGCATAAAAGAATTGTCTCTCTGCACCTGGGTGATACACTAAGTGCTGATATGCTGTTCCTTCACAACTATGGGGTGGGTTTCTCAATTAGACTTATATATGAAAGGCGTTTTTTCCTTTTCTTTGTTCTTCACTTTTTTTTTTTTTTTTGGTGTGTGTTTATGTGGATGGCCACAATTTCAGTGACATGATTGCTTCTTATTCTGTGCATACATATTAGTGATAATTTTCCTTTTTAACTGGGCAGTCAAAATGAATGCAGAAAGGGGAGAACTGCATGGACAAAACCTAGAGAAGGAAATGTGTTTATAACCCCACTAATTCCAGCTCATGAAAATTTCCTGATCAAAGCCTAAAATCTGTCTCCTACACTGATAGCAAGTGAGGAGTAAGTGGTTTTATGAATGAGCTACTGTGCTAGTAAAGCCTTCAAATCTCTCTGCTACTGTTGTAGTGCAGTATGGCCACAACCATTAATCCCTTCTTGGAAGCAGTGATCAGTAGCAGAAAAAAGTGGTATTTTCCAGGGGAAGGCTCTCTTGCTGGGTGAATTAAAAAGTAAGATGCCTAGTAAGAATCTGTGCCCAGCCGCTGGGGGAAAAGCAGCATTGTGGTGGCAGCTTGGCCAAGGAAGGTGTACATCAGAGGTGAGATGATCCTTCCTTTGAACCCTCTTCTGGAGCAGCGTGCACATTGTTAAACACTTTAAGAAATACAGAGATCAGATCGAGATCACAGTTTCCTCTGCTATGTAAATGACCAGAGATGTACTTAAAGTAGGAGGAAGGACAAAGAAAGCAAAGCTGTTCACTTTCTCTGTTCACTTTTCTCTGAGGAGTGAAGGAAAATGTGGTTATAATCTTCGAAGAAGTAAAAAGTTACTGCAGGACAAAAGGCAGTGTGGCAATGTGGTATTGTTAGACATCCACTGTTGAAAAGGCAATGTGGTATTGTTAGACATCCGCTGTTGCTAGGACAAGAAGTAATGGGGTTATATTTAAAAAGAATATTTAGGCCGGAAGGTTCAGTGGAAAAATGTATTAGAAAATATGTTCTCAGGAAAGGTTAGTGAAATATGGAAAGTGATTGACTGAAGATGGTAAACTTTTAAAAGCAAGAGTCTGAGAAATATCTGTCATAAATGCTGTGCAGTCAGTTCTTATAGCATAAAGAGTTCTCAGGCCTCCTCTGGACTTTTTTTTTTTTTTTTTTTTTTTTTTTTTAATTTAAATGCTGGGTATTTTTTAGCCTTTTCTATAAAGGCTTTATCCATCATATTTATTTTTTCTCTTCACCTATCTTTGTTTAAAAATCAGCCTTGTTCTTAGTATTAAGATTTTTTTTCCTTAATGACATTTGATTTCTTGTTTATAAAATGATAAGCCATTTTCATAAGGTGCTCTATCAAACAAAATTATCTCCACTGTTTAAAAGGATATAAAATTATTTTTGTGCAGAAAATGCAGATGCTATATTGTCCATCCACCCATGTTAAAGAGTTACTTAAGCTACATTAAACTAGCCAGAGACATTAAGATTACAAATGGACACCTCCTGGATTTATTTGGGGTGCTTTGGCTTGCTCGGGGCCCCCACTTTGCAGAGTGGGGCCATTTCAGTGTGCAGATATTTGGAGGGTGGCACTTGCTCTAAGTGAGTGGAAACTTCCTTTTTCCAACACTGAGTACTTAAGAGACTGATGACATTACAGTTGTATATAAATGAAGTCAGCTTTGCAGTTTATTTGTGGGATGATAATGAATTATGATATCTATCATGTTATCCAGATGACTTAGCATAATCATGTCTCATATCACTGTTTATTGATCATTATCTTTCAGTGTGCCAGTGCTTGATGCATTTTGCATTGGTGATGAATTTGTAGTTGGATAATCAAATCAGGCATTGCACTTAGTTTTAATGGAAATATTTTGTTGTCCATCTCTTCTTTTCCTAATTCAGCAAGTAGCCACCATCCCAAATATGTGTCCTTAGACATGACGAATGCCTGTCTTCTAAGCTTGTCTCTGTCAGATTTGACTTGCAGCTCTCAGCAAATTGTGTCTTCCTTCTGCTCAAACAAATGTTACTCACCTATATTTCAGCTTTTCCAGATAACGTTTGCATGTTATATTTTGCATACAGCTTAGTATAGCAACTGTAATTAAAACCTGGCAGAAGTCAAGGTAAAGGCTAAATGATCCAGGGTGCTGCTAATAGTAAAGCCAAAATAGACTTCTCAGAACAGTAACCGGAGTCCTTCAGTGCACTTTAAAATCAGGGTGACCTCCTTTCTGAAAACCAGTTTTTACTTCTTCACATTTGTGGGGCATTTCATCACTTGCTTCAGAGACCTCAGTTCAAACAATATCTTCAGTACTCATTTCTTTTACCTCTTTCTTTCCATTTTCTTAGATATTCTCAGACCATGTTTATTTGCATTGTTTGCAACATAGAAGACCAGCACTGTTTGAGATCACAGACAGCACTCTTGATTAAATAGTGATTTAATCAATGAAGAATTTTCAAGGATGTGAAAGGGGAATGCCCCAGTAAAGTGATAAGCACTCTAGCTATTATTTGCTCTATCAGACAAGTTTGCTGCATTTATTTATTCAGAAGATCCTCTTTGTAAAGATTTCACACAATTTGATGGTACTTGAAGGGGGAATCTATTTCTGTATGTTTAATATTCCAGAGAGTTCAGGTTCTTTAAAAATGTCATAAAATGTCCCCACAGTGCATCAGAGTGTATGCTTAAAGAAATCTCCCTTTTGTAATACTATCTGTGAGATTCTCAGAAATGGCGAGTCCTGCCCAAAATAATTCCAGAGGGACTGAGAAAAGCCAAAACTAACATGGTTTAAAAAAATATCTCTATAAGCTTACGTGGAACTCTTATAGGAGGGATTTCTTCAGTGAGCATGAGGATAGAATTTTTAAAACTGAAATAAAATTAGTGTCAGTCCCTCAAGCATTTGCCCATGGCATTTGCCACAATCTGAAGTATATGCCAAGAGAGAGTGGGATAGTAGTGTAGAATATGATGAAGAGCAGCTGGGTCTTCTTCCCTCTCATGAGCAGCTTGTGCCAGATTGCTGTATTCTTGGTCTGCATGTTTGGGATGCAGAGCGAGTTAGATTAGAAGAAATTGCATGGAAGCAGCCTGCATAGTTTTGAACACATCTTCAAATCTGAAAAAATATTCTTACATAACTTCTGGCCATTTGCTGTGATGAAATCTAACCTCTTGGTGACTCCCTGAGCTGATTTCCCAGGTGCCTGTCAGGCATTTTGGATCTTGGCAAGAAGTACTCATCTTACGTTGTCTCAAGTGACATCTGGGAATTGAATTGCCCTCCCTCTTACATTTTATTTCTTTAGGAGACTTTTGAGAAGCACCAGTAAACCCTTACAGATACCAAAACTTTGCACATGTAGTTTTCATCCCACAGTTGCTTTGCTCACAGTTTAAGCACAGCCCTTTGCAGGCAGTGAGCAAAGCAGACTTGCTAAAGCATCTCCTGCCTGAAGGTCAAAATGCCCTTGGGACTCCCTGAAGTCTGTCTGAGCTGGATAAGCTGTGCTTTTTGTCTTCATTGAGACCCTGATTTGGGAGGTATTGGAGTAAAAAGGAGTTGCTGCTCTTTACATAACTTCTTTTTTCCTCTGTAATCTCCTTGGTTTAAACCGAAGATTTTTTTTTCTGTCAGTTCATGTTTAAATTTTTGTTACCATCCTCCATATATGCCTTATCAAACATCACCGACACTGACGTTCTTAGAGCTTCTTTAACCAGCAAGAAAATAAAGAGTTGTTTTTTTTCTTTCTTCTATCCTCTCACTAGCTAAAAGCAAAATAAAACTGTGTGGCTGTTTTAAAGATCTTTATTATATCACCCACAATATTTTTACTACTGTGAGAAAATACAAAAATTCCTGAACTGAGTTTTCTAGTAAACTTCCCAATGATTTTATGATGATGGAGTTGGGACTAAGGTGCCACTGCTCTGCTGTGGGTAAACCATCACCCATTGGCAAAGAGAAAAGGTGTCCAGAACTCAAGAGTCCCCAAGAAGCTTTCTGTCTGCATCTCTTAGCTAGCAGGTGAGAATACTGACCTGCAAATAACACCTAGTACTGTTATTGCGGGATAGACTAGGCTAAAAATGGCTAAAAAAAGGAGTAGTCAAATTTGTAAATAATAAAATGCAGTTGTCTGTCCTAGGAAAGAAAAGGCAGAAGATTAGTACTTCATAGCAGCTCCTGTGGGGGAACAGGGAGGGGGGAGCTGCTTGGCCCAAATACAGTCTCGTGTATTTGAGCAAGAGAGACGGGGAAGAGAAAGGAGGAAGGAACTTTGATGCAATAGGAAACTTCTGAATTTATCAAGGCAGGTCCTCTGCACTGTCCTGGTGCTGAGGCCTCATATATAGTCTGTGCTATTCTTAGAGCATGCAGCAGAACAATGGTTCCATTTGAAGAAGCTCTTTTATAGCTTGCCAATATAAAGAAGGCTGTGCAAAATGATATGATCGTGTAATTGAACACTGTAAATAGATATGCTGACCCAAAAGATAGTTTGAATTTAGATCACTTTCCTGCCACATCTAAACTTTGTAGACTTAACAAAATGAGAAAGGCTTGATTATTTTTTCTGTATTTATAAATGTTCATGTTACTTATATGAGATTTATGAAATCAAGTGATTTGATGGGACAGTGATGGGAACCTTTTTTCTGTTCATTGAAGCAGAAGCTAGATTAATTTAATCCCTTTGCTGGTTTGACTTTAATGTACAGTTATGATATTAAGATCTGTGTATCCTGCAAAAGCCAAACCTCAAACGTAAAGAATATCTTTCACTTTTTATAATGCTGCCACAGCTTCCCCTATTAATTAGGATTAATTTAGATTGTTAAAATTGATTCTGTGAAATGCAATAGAACTCGTGGTACAGGCTTGAGTCAGAGAGATACAGCCTGCATACAGTGGCATTTTGAATGGCCACTGCCAAGACAGGAAGCTAATATGACAACCATGGCTGGCTAGCATGAGCCACAAAGTGTCCTGGCTTGCATAGGCTCATGGAAGATGCTTGATTCCCTATATGCTGTGGGAAATGAGCAGTATTGCACTATGGAGTTGTTTTTTTCTAGTTCCCTTCCTAATAGAGCCAGATGTGGCCCAGTGCAACAGCTTCTTGAAGGTATTATGAACTGCCTCAGAGTAGACATCTCATCCAGCTCCTTTTCACTTTCATTCTGAGCAGTGCAGCAAGGGCTGCATCTGCACTGATCACACCCTGGCTGGTGGCTGTGCAGTCACAGCAAAGCTCTTGGCATGGCAGGAAGGCTTTGCTCTCAGCAATGATTGACATACAGCAGGGTGTGGCCCATGCAGAGAGGATGCTGATGGAGACAGAGGTGGCAGGGCCAGAGGTGGTGCCTGGAGCAGCAGGTTCTGCTGTGAAGAGTATTGTGAAGCCTCCTGGTAGGCAAAAATTGGGACAAGACTGGTAGTCAAGACAGGGCAAACCTGGTATTTTGGTCTGCAGGGTGACAGGGGAGTGGAGAGTGATTGAGTTGGACAACATCCCACAGTTCAGCTGTATGCCCAGAAAATAAGATCCCAAAAGGTAAAACAAAGCCAGAGTATGCCAGAAGTAGCAAACAGTCTGCAAAGCAGGCAGGCATTTTCTTTGATTAACTGATGCTGGACTGCGGTGTGAGCAAGTAGGCGTGGAGCAGGGTGCTAGATCTTGGGTAAAAGGTAATCTTACACCTGGGAATCCCAGACATCATGTTCCCCTTTGAGATGTACAAAGTTTTGAACCATTCAGATGTCCAGCCTGACTTGTGGCTCATAGTTAACCCACCAGCATCTTCTCTGGAGTGGTTTTGATCCAGCCTCATGAACTCAGACCAGAAGAATGTGTTGTGTCATGGGATCATGATACTTACAGCATTTAGATATTGCATGTCTCAAAAAGAAACCAAGGATGTTGAAGTAATGACCTTCTAAAACACTACCATACCGAATTTTAATTGCAGAGCACCTGGGAAATTAGCAGGTCTGAACTGTAGCCATTTCATATGGGCTGCTTTTTTCATGTAGTTCTGCCATACTCTTCCTTAATATCTGGGTCTTCTGCTGAATTTAGTTTTGTTTCCATGCCATAGCCTTAAGCTGTGGATCAAGTGGCAGGTTGATATTAAACCAAGCTGCATTGTGAAGGTGTTGCATTGGAAGAGGGGAGCCCCTGTATTTGCTAAGGACCAATAAGTAACTCCTTCCCAAGATGATTGCACTGGGAGGCTTTTGGAGGGAGATAATTTTTCCTATGTTTGGTTTTGCTGTTTTGTTGGAATTTGTGATAAATGTCATGGTGGTTTCTCTACTTTCACTAGTGATTTAAACCACCCATTTTTAACATCACAGCTAGAAAGAGAAAATGTGAGTGTTGAGGGCTGAGCTGGGAATAGGACCCCAAAGTTTGAGCTGCCTGACTTCAGTGTGTCTGGAGTCTCAGCTGGAAAACTGCTTTGCATTTGTTTGATTTGCATTGATATATTATTACATCATATATGTGATACAATACATTTAAAAAAAAAAACCATGTGGCTCTTGTCAAGAAAAAGGGAACTATGCACTTCTAGTAATTATTACCATATGACTTTTTGCACTCTTGCTACATATATGGTGAAGCCACTTATATCCTAGTGAAACGTTATGTTGTTTTTTTTTTTTTATCAGAGAGAACAGTTGAAACAACATGTATATTGCCACAATAATTTCAGCTCTTTACATCTGTTACTTCACAACATCCTGTGTGTGCAGAGGATCTTTAGTCAAGAAAGTGAGCTTCAGATGTGAGTGCTTATAATAAGTTAAACAAATGCCCAAGCAAATAGGTTGAGCAAGTAATTTTCCTTTTAAATTATTCAAAAACTGATGGTGATAATGCAAAGCAGAGACAGGAACAGTCTTCCACATGCAATAAATTGACATAGCAAGTTGACCTAGTTGTCTCTTCACACTCAGATCTTATTTACCAAATCTTTTCTGAGTAAATTCATGTGGTGCTTGAGTGTGAATCGTCATATTAAATCTTGTCAGTGACATTTTAAATGCTGTACAGTTTGAACTAACCTGCTTTAATGCTCTGCTCCTTTAACTCATCCTGTTATTGTCTGCTGCAGTTGTTGACTCAGTAGATTTTCTGATGTGGTCTGGGAATGAGTTCTTTTGGACTTTCACATTATCATATTACAATATACACCACAGATTATTTATACTGGGGGTTAATTGCATCATCTGAATGGAATTCATTTTCCATTGTATCACAAGTTTGCATTTTAAAATAGTATTTTCTCTTATGGAAACTCGGAATAAAATTACATTGATTCTTGAGGAAATGAGCTCTAAATAATGATTCTATGAATCCATGTTTGGCTTCAAACAAACACATTGGATTGGAATAAATAACTGGGAAGTATTATTAAAGGATGAAATATATCACTTCTGTACTGTAATGGAATATGGAGTCTGTCCAGTTAAATGTAGCAGATAAATAAATTAAAAAGTATTGAGGCTTCTCAAAGGGACAGAGTTGCTAAGTCTACCCACGCTTAGTATAATCTTAACTCTTCTTCCAAGCATTTCCATTTAATTTTAAAATAAAATCTTGAAAAAGTTCCCAGGACCAGTAACTAGAAATATTCAATCTCATTCATGAGAAAAACAAGTGGGAGACAGAACTTCATTGTGTGTATGATTTTTTTTTGATTGGCTGTCAACACATAAATGTGAAAATAAATTGGAGGCATTAACTCACAACCCCATTTTTTCTCATGGCTTATTGGTGAATTTAAAACCTTGAAGTTCATTTTGGGTCAAGCAAACATTTTGCTTTTCCCATTAAACAAAGCACCTCATTGACTTGCACAAGACACCATAGAAAGGAAGGGCTGATCCACGAGATGGAGGAGGCAGGGCCTCCCCGGCCACCGCGGTGCCTTTGCCTGACAGCCCTTGGGTTACAATGGGATCTGGATGCCCTGCACCAGCTGCCACATTCTGCTGGACTGCTTGGCTGAGGGCGACCCAGCTCTGGGAGAGGGCTCTGCCTGAAGCACAGCGCTTTGGGCACCCAGCCTCCACACCTCCTTTCCTCCCTTTGAAAGCAATGTGCAGTGAACACTCTTTAGCTACCAAAAATAAGAGAACTCTTCTTCCTCTTCATCCCAAATGACAAACAACAGGGCAGCTTTATTTTTTCCTTCCATCTCATAAATCAAACAATCTCTTCCCTGGCGGCACAGGGGGAGCCTCAGCAGCCCTGTCTGCTCTGCACAAAAGCCTCTGAAGCGATGCCAGGCCGGGATGCAGCAGGAAGAGCCGGGCCAGTGACCCCTACGATGGTGTGGCTGCGTGGCTGTCTCTTGGTCTCATATTGGCCACTTGGTGCTGCTTCTGTGACAAGAAAAGGGGTTGCAACTCTGGTGGGTTGGGGACCCAGGCTGCCCTTGACACAGACACCTTTCCAGAATGCAGCCATGCCCTCTGTAGCAGCCAGGCTATGCACAGATGCTTGTGAATGACCACATTTGAGGCACATTTTTGCTTGACAATAGTGGTCTAGAGGTCTTGCGGAAGAAAGATGTTGTTTTCCATGGCTGTTTTGTATTTCCTCATGAAGATCTGGACTGAACTGGAAATGAGTTAAGTAGATTTGTTTGCTAGGCCTTGGGAAGCTTTGCTGATTGGCCCCCTGTTGTGCTGTTGAAAACTGGGGTGAGCAGGAGGAAGGATTTGTCAAGATGAAAAAGTCTAAGTCCCCAGGCTCATATGTGCATGTCTGCACACAGAACAAAAGGAAAGAGGGAATTACAAAGCTGCTAATTTGTTAATAATGAAAGGACAGTTGCCAAGGTCCAGTCTGTATTCATGCGCCATGGTTAGTAGCAAAGCAGAAAGGACCAAAAGCAGGGGCTTGGTGAGTCCTTTCCACCTCTGTGTTCTCTGGAGGTACCAGGGCTTGGCAGTTCTACCCCCATATGATGCAGTATATCTAACTATCATTAAAGAAAAGGAAATTACCCCAAATCAACTAGCATGCAAAAGTGGATTTAGTATAGGTAACCAGAGGTATAATGGTGCAAGATGCAGGGAGAAACTGAAAACCAAAGTGTAATTTCAGAAAGTTTATGAGTGAAAGGACTCTAAATTAATACAAAAATATTGCCTTCAGCTCAATAAACAATGCATTTTTTTCCTCAGAACACAATATTTTGGGGAGCCCAGCATGCCTTTCTTCTTATGCATGAGACTTTTTTGACTCCTGATATAGGAGAGCATCAGAAAACACCCTTCTGGGCTGGGGTTAATGGGGGCTAGGAAACTAAGTGCTCAACATACTCTACTGCAGAAAAAGCTATCTTTTGGGTCTGTTTTTTATTTTCAATCTGGGAATGAGGGGGAAGTTCTTGGAGAGTTACCAAACCATTACAGGTGGTTGAAAATATTTAACTCTTCTCTTTTAGTAACAGAAAAATATTTGCACTTAAAAAAAATTAGTTCCAAATCTAGCTGAGTCCCTAGAGCCATTTAATAAGTTACTGACAAGATCAGTCTGGGATGTGGGATATACTCCATGAAAACAACCCTTTCCCTTCTTCCCAGGAAGAAATTCCCTGCAGGTACCTGTCACCACTGTGGCCCTGTATGTCCCAATCAGGCAAGACTGAGGGGAAGCTCTCTAGCTACCTTGACTTTAAGGGGTCTTTTTTCTGACAAAGTATGAGAACCTAAAGCCTGCTTTAAGTTATAGAGGGAGCCATGTCTCTGGGAGGGTGGCAGTGCTTTGCTGAGAGGTTTCTCTTGCGATGCCATGCCTGTCCACCCTGTGTTTCATGGCAATCCAGCTCCCAGCCATGAGTTAGTTCAGAGAGCCCGCGTGGGTGTGCAGGGAATGCACATTTGTGGTTTAGTCAGTGCAATGCTGATGGTTAGCGAGGTAAGCGTCCTCCAAGATTGCTAATAAAGGATGTCTGCCCCCTCCATCTCTTTGACTGGTGTTGTCAAGACCTGTCTGAGCTATTCAACTGCTCCTCTGTTGGTGAGGTGCTGCAGCTTCTTGGTTTAGACTCCTGTAAGTTCTTCAGGCCCAAAACTTGGGCCTAATATGTTTTCCTGGACATAAATCAAAGCAAGTTAAAAATAATAATAAAAAAAGCATAAAAAGCTGTTTGTGTTTTAGAGATACCATATCATTCAGACTTCAAAATACAAATTCTGTTTAAAGTCTTTTTCCCTCCCCCGTGGTTTAGATTCATTAGTTGTTCAACTTCCTTAGTCTGAGCAACAGTTTTAGTGTAGATTAAGAAGGAAAACAGGATCTTGGTTTGCATTATAAATAAGTCTAGATTGTGCATTGACTGCCAGTATATTTTTCTTATTCCATATCTATGTCAGCTTGGGATGAACACTTCATCATTGTCAAGCCACCTGTGTGACTGCAAAGTGCCAGCTGAATCTGTCAGTGTTGCAAAGAGGAAATGAAGAGACTTTGATCCTCTGAATAGCGTCCCTTATCACCTAAAGATGTTGATTCAGATTAAAATTTGCTATGACTTTCAATATGAAAAATTTGTTAGCTTTCTATGTACTGCAGTGTTGCTCTACTAAGGCTATCATGCGATTGTGTGGAAATGAGCTGCAGTTATTTTACACTGCCCTTGTGTGCTGCAAGGATTTGTGCTCCCCTGACCCTACCTTGAATTCAGCAGCTTGAGTTCCAGCTCAGCTTCTGCTTTCTTGCTTAGATTCACCCCTGCCATTTCAGTGGCCACTGACACGTGAAGTGTTGCACTGTTGGCAGTACTGGCTGCCCTTGGGTTCCTAAGGGAAGTATTGTAGAGAATAGTTCCCCAGTGTAAGCAGGAGTAAACATGGTTTTTTGTTTTGTTTTCTCCCCTTCTGGAGATGCCTGGATATCCTCATCTTCTGAGCTACTGACTGAGGTCACCTTAGGGATTCCTATATGCCTTATGGTCTGTTGTAGTGATATTTTCCCCCAAAGGCTGTGGTTCTGTTCCCTAATCACACCTGCAGTTTTCTTGGTTGGCAGCCGTTTGTGTGGCCAGCTGTATTTGTAACCCTTCTTTGTGCTGAATTAGGTAACCAACAGAAAACTGATCCTGATACTGCACTGAGAGGGTGACCTTTCTCTTGGCTCCCACTGGACATCCTCAAGGAACTGAATGCTCAGAAAACTATCAGAACCACAACAGCAAAACCTAAGTGATTTCAATTTTCTTGGGTCTAGCTTTCCGATATTTGCAATCTGCATGAATAATTGAGCCAGAATAAGAGGCAGGGCAGGGACTTGCACTTTTGGCAACTGTTCAACTCTACTTGGCTCAACCCTGATGAGAAGCAGAAGTCACATTTGCTAGTAGGCTTTGGCTGCCATTTAATATCTGTTGGTATGTTAGGGATCTGACTCGTGTTTGCTTGACAAGCAGCTAAAATGGGTTAAAGTATGTTACTCCCTCAGGCACACATCAGCTCTTTTGCACCTGGGGTCAGGGCGCCATGGTTTTGGCTGGCATGCTGCAGGCACAGTATGCTCTGCTCCTGGACAACAACCTGTGGCAGTGGGGAGGAGTGAAGGCCTAGAGGGGAAACACCTCCAGGTGTCACAGACAGATTTGCAAAAGCTTATCTCCCAAAACCCACTGTGGGGTCAGGGACTTGGCATGTCACCAAGTGGGGCAGTGATGCAAGTGGCCCAGGCTGTAGGCTCCAGGCTTGCTGTCAGCAGCTGCCTCATGGCAGCTCCAACAGCACTGCAAGGACCCTGCACTGGCTTTGAGGAAGGCTGCTTAACTTCTGTATCTCATTTTGCTCAGCAGTGTAACGTGAATGGATTGTAAACAGTGCGCTGGGTCCCTTTCAGGCTCACAATTCAAGAGCAGTCTTTTTTCTTTGGTTGTCTCTTCTATCTTCCTGTCTCCTCCCCAGCAGCCACTTCTCCAAGAAGTAATAACTCAGATCCTTTAGTTCCTTATCCTAGCCAAGTGCTTTGATCAATCTAGTATCTCTCTAAACATTTTCCAACATGTTTCTAGTCTTTCCACCTTGAATGAGCCTCACAGAAAAATGTAAACCATTTTTTGCTTTCAGCAGATTATTTCTTGTTCTTCAGCTCTTCTGTGGTTTTCTTTTATTTCTTTACTTTTTTTTCCTTTTAAAAATACTTACACCATTTTACATAAAAACGACTGACATGTTGTAGGAATTTATTGAGTATTTCTGTTTATTTCTGGCACAGGACCCAACCAAATCCCCACTGAAGTTTCTGTTGGGTTTAGAGCAACAGTCTCTGTTTGAAAACTTATAATGCTCCTTACTCTGGATAACTGCTGATAACACTTTCCCTCACTGCTTCTCTTGTCACTTGTAGATGACACAGTGTGAGACTATTTTGCCTACCTGAGCTCTAGAGCAGCACTGTGAGTCTGGAAAGAAAATTGATGGTGTTGTGACTGCTGGTCAGTATCTGCTACTGCCTGTGTCCACTTGTGATTTGGACTCCAGCAGCCATCATGCTGGTTGTTATTAATGCTCCAGTCTGTTCTCAGACCTAATTCTGTTGCAAAACACATACAAGGACAAATATGCAAGGAACATTTAACTGTGTTAAAATAGACCTGCTGATTTCTTTTTCTTCTCTACTGGTTTCCCTCTCCTTCATCCTCTTAGTGTGGCATGTTTGTGAGTGCATATAGTAGTTCATTGCAAAATATACTAGATGTAAAAGCAAAACAGAAAAAAACCTCCCTGAACCAAAATTGCTGCAGCATTAAGTTTGGCCATGATTCACTCTGGAGACTTTCCCTGGCAGAGACTGTAATGTACACATCTCAGTTTGGAATTGCTCTTTCAGACACAGATTCCTGCAAGAATAACAGGAACATGATAGGCCAAGTCATGCTAGGCAGCAAAGCCCACTGCAGTCCGGTGAAGACAATCTGTCCATCCACCTCTTATGGACTTTTCCAGGGCTGCCTGCATGCAAGAGGGAGGGGAAGGGAAGGGGACAAGAGGACAGAAATGTAGTTGGGGTTTTAAATTGTTCTGTTTCTGAAGGATTCAAGTCATGTATGTGACATAGTTCAAGCTTCCACTATGGAAAATGATTATTTTCCACATGGTCTTTATACTGTACTTCATTAAAAACTTGTTTAATTGTTGGACTGTGTTGAACTCTTACTGGAAAAATTCCTGCTCATCATTTTCTGGCCTGATCCAACTGACTTCTAAGCTAAAAGAGATTTGTTAGGTTTAGTAGGTAAGTCATGAGGTTAGAACAAGCAATGCAAAAACAAGTACATGTTCTGAGTGATGCTGAATGATAGGAAAGAGATCTGAAGACTGAGATCCCTTGTTGGAGCAATGGTACAACTGAACATGTAGATACAGCCCATTCATTTCTAATTTGGACAATGAGGAATCTACCCACTTCTTACTGTCTGGCTTGGAATTACAAGCAGGTGAGCCTGCCCTGCTTCATCTTCCACCAGGACATTGCTGGTTTGCATGGCCACTTGAAAATCAATGTGTATTTGAGTAGCTCCTCACAGCAAGTGCTATGTAGGGGCATATACACTCTGCTGCTATTTAAAGCATCAATACCAAGTTAATGCCTGAAATACTACCTCTGACCTGGTTGGCAAAACTGATTCAGTTCACCATAGACAGATTAACATCTCCTTGCTCTGCATTCACTTAGTATTAAGGTCTCCAAGGCAAAAGTTAAGTCAGGGCAAGGTTTTATCCCAAATATATTGATCCTACTCAATTTAAATGAATTTTTCATTATGTTTTGCTATTGAGAATGAAGGGGACTCAAGTGTTTGCAATAATCTCTGTTTGATTTTTTAAATTATTCTTATTTTTCCCTCTTCGGCTGGGAGTGAAGTATTTATTTCTGTCGCTTAGAAAGCCCAGCCAAAGCTCATCCATATTTCTCATGCTGGATGCAGTCCATGAGCAAATCATGATTCAGTTCTGCATGACATAGAGGGTTTTTCTTTATTTAAAGAATATAGTTTATAGAGTTGCATATGCTAGTGCTTTAAAAGCCCTTCCACTGAGCTCTTTCTTTATGGTACTCAAATGAGAACACAGTGTTTTCTGTATTGTTTGGAATAGCCTGGGAAACAATGCCTCCCAGTGTGAACAGATCTCCTTCAGTGCACTGGCAAACTCATCTCAGAGGAATGTGGTTATCGACTAACCCATGATTTCTGATAGCAATAGCTAAAAAGAGTGGAAAAGTACTCAGCTCCTTGCAGTCCAATAGCACAGCAGTTGACCGATATGCATGAGAAAGTCACTTCTATTTAAAATGGTCATAAATCCTATTGGCTCAAACACAGCATCCTGGCTGCTCAGGGGCGGGGAAACAGCTGTGGACCAAGGTCTCTGGTGGTGTAAGCTGGCGTGGCTCTGCTGGTTCCAGCAAAGCAGTTTCATCTACACAAGTTAAATATTTCATCTTAGTATACATTGCAACACTACTACTTGCAAAAAGAATACTTTGAATTAATGCTTGTGCTTGTGGGAAAACATTCAGATGGAAAATATAATCATCCATTGTTAACATGAGTGTCTGGATTCAATGACTGAAAGTTGGCATAGATTTGTGAAATATAAAATAAGGAACACACAGAACAAATACACTTGCATAGAGATTAATTTATTTTTTCCCTTTGGGAGAAACTGGAAAGAGAACAGGTTTTGAGCAATTTCTCCAGTGAGTGCAAGGGAGCTAAGGGACTTTAGCTCTTGGAATGCTGTAAAGGTCAGTGACATTTGTTTTTGCCTCAAATTGGATTCTGGCCAAATTTTGGGAGGGAGCTCTTCTGCTTCCACCCCACGATCTGGCGAAAGGCATGCCAGCAAATGTCTGACTGTGGAGGAGGCATGGGTGGGCAGAGGGGAGCTCACTCTTGTGCCTAGCCCCCTGCTTCATTGTGGTGGGCCGAGGCTTCCTTCCTCCATCTGCTGCTGTGGGCTGAGCTCCCCAGGGTTTGCCAGTCCCCAGGGACTAGGTGCAAGTGGGAGTGCAGCAGAAACTGCTGCTGCAGTGATAGTAGAGCAGAAGCTGGTTGTGCTTTCACCCTTCCTACTGTATTTCAGAGTGGTGCCTTGTAAGGAATACCTGAAGGAGAGCAAAGACTTGCAAAGCTGAAGGAAAGCACTTCCAGATGTGGCCTCTCCTAGAATGGTTGGCCAGGCTAGGGCTGGCAGCTTGCTGCATTGCACAGTTTGAGCTAGAGAAATAACAATCACCAAAAAGGAACAGTGAGATGTCCCTAAAGCCAAGGAGAAAAAAGGAGAGGATGTGTTTGCGTTTTCTGCAGCAGTGCATCCTTCTTCAATCCTGTGCTGAAGAGATGATACTTGCTGATACTTAGTCTTGCTGATGCTGATACTCCTCTTCAAGAGCAACCAGAATTCCCCAAGAACTTCAGATCTGCCCTGTGGAGCTGTGTCTGTACAGGAAGAATCATCTGCAGCACCGTTTTGGTGATTTCACTTAGCACTCTTGTTTTTTATACAAATGATTTTCTTAAGAAATGTTTACCTAGCAGGAAAAACAACAAAAGAAAACTCAGCATCAACAAAACAGCTGTGTAGTTCATCAGGAAGATTTCCCAGGTCTGGCACCTCCTTGTGCCCTCTCCTTTCTTCTGCCACTGCCATCTCTGCTAGCTTTGATGTTAACACCTCAGCCTCACGCAGAGTAGGGGTAGGCAGGGAAAAACTGGGCTCCCTTGTATCACCAGAAACATGAATTGCCCAGCTCCCAGGCTGCAGCCTGCATTTTGGAAGTTTTTGTTTTGAAACAAAAGGGTTTGAATTCCCTTTTCAGTGCAAAATATATAGGAAATGTAGTTACTGCAAGCAGCCACACCATGGCACTAACAGTGTAGAGCGGTTCTTAGCCAAAACCTAGAGCTCAAGTCAAAACTTGCTGCACTAGCACATTTTACTACAGCACAGGAATGTTAATGTGATACAATTAAATATTATGTTGCAAAGAAACGACATGTCCCAAACCATTGCAGTATGTATCTATGACACCGGGGGAACTGTTTGTCTTAGCGGTGTGTTTATAATTATACCAAACTCCCCTTTTGCCATCGTCCTGAAAAATCATTCCCAGTCCCAAGCAGTGTGTGGCCATGGCTGCATCTGACATCCACTGTGTGGTGCAAGGAGGAGAAGGGCCAGCTGACTCTGCAGATTCAGGGAAGTCAGACACAGTTACCACCAACTTGCTTTGTAATGGGACACCCAAGAAAGTGCTTTGCTGAGGGCGTCTGTGAGAAATCAAGAGCTGTGCTGCCTCTTGCCACTCAGGTTGTGTTCCAGCCTGGGGCAAGGGCTTCTGGAGGCTGGGGATCCTGTCATGATAGGGCCTTTGTGGAAGGATATTTTGAACAGGTGCAGATCCAGTGGGGAATTTGCTCTCCCTCTAGGTCTGACTGGTGCAATGTATCCTGTTGTGACAGGTGATGTGGTTTCAGTCCTTCACAATCCTCCCTCTTCTCCAGCTTGCACAAGGCTGGATCTCCATGGTCGAAGTTCCCTTAACAGCTGATTCAAATCTCAGTGCCTTGGTCTTAGAGCAAAAGATAATTTGCTCAGTCTCCATTTGTTGAAACCACAGATTAGACAGCTCAGCTGTGAAGTGGCCATGGGAAAAGACCCACTTCAGCAGGAAGGAGTAATACCTGTTGTGTCCTTTCACCTTGTCCTTTGCTCTTCCTCAGTACTGCCAACACTTGGGTGCTCTGCCAGCCACGTGGATTTTGAGAAATCCTTGGAGATGCCAGATAATTACTAAAGCAAGTGGAGTGGTCCCAGGGGCTTCCCAGAGAGGAGCTGCTGGCACAGGGATGTTCACACACAAGGATAAATGTAGAGGTACTTGATTACAGTTTTCACATAGAATCAGTGTATCAGGTATTATTTCGGTGACTGATTTGTGTTGAGTGAGGAGAAGGCATCTTAATGTGTGCCATTGCAGTGCAATATCAATATTAATTTAGAAGTCCTATGTCCCAAAATCTGGAGAAAACCATGACATGGGTAAATGACAGATTTGCAAGACAAAGCCTTATATTAATCGTGAGAGGTCTAATTTTGCTAACTCTAAGTTAGGGAGACAAAAATATGACATAAAAGTACTTAAGCAAATAATTATTTCACTCTGGAGTTTGATAAGCCTTAATTTTCTTCCTTTTTGGCAAGTCCCATTCCTCTGCTCTGAAAAACTTCTGTTTTCTTATTCTGTAAGTGAACAAGGTAGACCTGCATGAAGAATCTTCCCCTTTGCCAGGAAACAGCACCTGGAGCATCACTGCAATGCAGGGACCAGGTCTGGAATTCATTCACCCAACATTTAAGAATTAAGTCATGCTCTGTCTCCTGTGCTTGAAAGGACTCTTCCAGGGGTTTCTGGATGCCCTGGAGGAAGCTGGGAGACATCATGAAGACTACCACCAAACCTGCCTGGGGAAGTGGCAAGAGCAGGCTTGGGACTATGCTTCCTCCAAGGCTGCATGACTAGCTGTGACTCTGTCTCCTGAAAACCTGATTCAGTCACATCAGCCTTGTGCAGGCAGTGTTGCAGACCTCAGGATGTGTTTGTTGTCACAGTCTGTGTGATTTTCACAAGCTGTTCAAATCACAGTGTCCATTGTTGGTGGGAGAGGTGATGGGAAAGAGGGGGAGGAAGGTGGTGTTAAAGAAAAGCTTGGAAATTTATATCTTTTTTCTGTCAGATGGAAATTTTTTCCTGTGGTCAAAACTATGGAATTTTTTTTTCTTTAATTTTTGAAGGATAAACTATTGCTGAAGGGGAAAAAAAAAAAAAAAAAACCAAAAAACCAAACATCCATGAAA